>NC_056530.1:6989920-7044148 GCF_019175285.1 Sceloporus undulatus
AAGGAGGCACAAAAGACTGCAGCAACTATAGGACCATAGCATTAATTTCCCAAAAAAGTAAATTTTGCTCAAAATTCTGCAGCATAGACTCCAATCACACATGGAGAGAGACATCCTATAAGTGCAAGAAGGATTTAGGAAAGGAAGAGGCACTGGAGACCACATTGTAAACATACGACAGTTAATGGGGCACACCAAAAAATTCTAGAAGAAAATCAGCATTGTTTTATAGACTATAGCAAAGCCTTTGACTGCATAGATCCAGGAAAACTCTGGCTGGTTCTTAAGGACATAGGAATGCCACTATATCTTATAGTCCTGATGAGAAAACTGTACTTAGGACAAGAGGCTACTGTTAGCACAGAATATGGAGAGAGAGAATGGTTCCCGGTTGGCAAAGGAGTCAGGCAGGGATTTGTGTTGCTACTTGAACCCTGCTTGTTCAATCTGTACACAGAAAATATTATGCAAAGAGCAGGTTTAGATTTAGAAGGAGGAGGAGTGAAGATAGGAGGAATGTTACGATATGCAGATGACTCCATACTGCTAGTGGAAAACATCATAAACTTGGAACAATTATTAAGGAAGATCAAAGGAGAAAGTACAAAGACAGCTTGATGCTAAACATAAAGTAAAGAAAAATAATGACCATGAAGTCTCTACATAAATTCAGCCTAAACAATTGTATCAAACTGCTCAGAATGGAGCAGAAGGGATGAAATCAGAAGAAGACTTGGAATAGGAAGGGCAGACATGAAAGAACTAGACAAGATCTTAAAGTGTAATGAGCACTAAAGTGAGCACTAAAGTTAGAATTATCCAAGCCCTTGTATTCCCCATCATCATGTATGGATGTGAGAATTGGACAATGTAGAAAGCAGATAAGAAGAAAATCAACTCATTTGAAATGTGGTGCTGGAGAAAAGTGCTGAGGGTACTGTGAATGGCCAAGAAGACAAATCAATCCTTGAACAACTCAAGCCTAACTCTCTCTGGAAGCCAAGATGATCAAACTGAAGCTGTTGTATTTTGGTCACATTACAAGAAGGCAGGACTCATTAGAAAAGACAATAATGCTAGGACAGGTAGAGTAGTAGTAACAGAGGAAGACTGCATACAAATGGATAGACTCAAAGTGGTCACAAGCCTGAATTCCCAAGATCTGACAGAGGTCTTGGAGATGTCTTCTACACAAAGTCACCATGAGTTGAAGTTGGTTCAAGGGCAGTTAGCAACAACAAAAATCATAACCTTGATATAAAATGCATTTGTACATATATGCTTTGTGTGGAAACATGTTTAAAATACACATTTAAATATGATTTTAGTATATAAGCTGCATATAGACATTTTAAAAAGCAGGTTAAAGTGGAAAGGGGATTTAAAAAGGCTTATGAATTAAATTTAAGATGAAATGGAAATAAGCTAATCTCTCCATCTCTACAAATATATTAGTTTTAAAACCATAATACAGAAAATAAAAGATTAAAAAAGATTCCTGAATTGCTAGCAATAGTGCAAAGCATTTGGAATAATTTGTTCTAGAATGGTATCTAATTTTCTCCCCAAATATCTCAGATGTTCCTTCTGCCCATCTTGATGTCAAAAAGTTTGATAATCTATAAATATTTTATGATTTTTCCAGGAGTTTTTCATAAATAAAGTCAATAGTCAGTGTTGTTTACTTTCAGTACTGGATATGTAATTTTGGTAATTAAGATCTGATGAATATGATAGTATTTGAGAACTGATAACCTAAATTTTAAACTAAAAATGCCAGTATTTTTTAAAAAATGAAATTTTCCAGTGTCAGATTCAACATTCACACTTGAATTTAAATTTAAATATTGAATGGCAGACAAAAATGAATTTCTGATATAAATATCAATATTTGTCAATATTTATTTCTGATCTCGTCTATTAAAGGTTTTCCAAATCACTTAGCTTGACCTGAAGGGAGCCATGCTTACTTCTTGTGTGCTTTGCTGCTGCTGCTGCTGCTTTATTTCTTCTCATCTGTGCTTCATTGTGCTTCTCTAATGCACTCCCTCTACTAAATATGTTCTAGTCTTCCTTTGATTGTTTCTCACTAATCTGTCTGTCTCTGATCTTTCTTTCTCTTCAACCTGTGTCCAATTGGGCTTCTAAGATTCGGATAAACCGAGAAGTAAGTATATGTTGTATCCCTCTCATTTCTTCCAGCTTTCTTCCATTTATGACTCTAAAAATGTATCTTGGAGTGAAAGAGGGGCACTTCTAATTTACTAAGGGAGCATCCAGACTGAATGAAAAGAGTATAAAATTCCAAATTTTATTCCCATTTTTTCTGTTTTTATTTTGACAATCCATTTTCTTTATCCCATAATATTTTCTGTCAGCTTCTGGTAGCATCAGAGACTTTTTATGCCAGCTCCCCAGGTTGCTTGGTTTTAATCCATCATAAAATTGGAAAGAGCAGGAATAAAATCAGGATGTGCCCAGCGTTAGCCTGTGCATGAAGCTGACAACATTTTGCCTCATCTGGAGTACTTCATTCAGCTTTAGGCACCTCATTTTGAGAAGGTTATAGACAAGTTAGAGTGGAGTCAGGGAAGAGCAACTAAGATGACCAGAGTTATGGAAAATAAAACATATGAGGAAAACTTGAAGGAACTGGGCATTAAGAAGACTGAGGGATGACATGATTGCAGTCTTTAAATACTCTATTTAAATACTCTAAAGTCTATTTAAAATAGACTTTAAATAGTCACAGAGAGGTGGGTGCAGGTTTGTTCCCTGCTGCCCCAGAAGGTAGGTCCCAGGTCTAATGGTTTTAAGTTACAGGAGGACAGATTTGAATTGAATAACAGAAGGAACTTCTTCACAATAAGAGTGGTTCAGCGATGGAACCAAATGCCTAGAAAGTGATGAGGTCTCTTTCTCTGGACATTTTCAAAAAGACTCTTGACAGCTACTTGCTGGGAATGCATTTGCTGGAGATCCTGCATTGAGCAGAAGATTAGCTTTGATGACCCATGAAGCCCATTCCAACTCTATCATCCTTTAATTCTATGGAATAAGGATTCAGCAGGAGATGCTTGCAGAGACAGGAGGTGCCTCTCTACTCCTCTTGTCATGCTTTTATTCTCAAACATGCTGCTTCACACCATTACTACCTCTTCTATATGCAAACGTTTTTGGAGGGATGAATGCCTGAACATAGCTAGGATGCAGTGGAGTACAGTGAGAATGATACAGGAAGGCTTACTGGGAAGGAGATCTAACAAGGGATTTCCAAATTCTGTTGGAAAAATATGACAAAATGCCATTTCATGGTGACTACAGCGATGCAGTCCACTTGCGTTATGCAAATGTGAAAGTTGGTCCTTAAGGCAAATTAAGCTGCATACTTCTTTTATTTGTTTACTGGATTAGCAAAATGTGCTATTCCATATACATCAAGCCATGCAACTTCCTTGTATGTGGTGTGTGTATGTATGCACATGTGCATGCATGTGCAGAGTGGCAGGGGGCACATTGCTTCCCAACAACTTAGGCTATACGTCTACTAGTATAGCCTGTTTGCATTTCCTACACTAATACAGTTGTGGTGTCTGTGTGATCAAGTCCTAAATCTCTTCTAGAATGAGTGCACAGCAGAATACCTTTTCCACTTGCTATGCAAAACAAATCTGTCTTGCAAGAAGTAAAATATTCAGGAGCAATTCATTGTGCTTAGTACCACTCCCCATTGAAACAAAGGGAATTGAAGAGGCTTGACTTTATTTGGATTGGACCCTTAATCTTTTTTTTTAATGTGCCCTATGAAATATGATGACCCAATATTGCATAACTGAGCTATAACTTTTCCTCTCACTTTGTAATATTAGTACCATATATACTCCACTATAAGTCAACCTCATGTATAAGTCGAGGGCAAATTTTGGGGCCAAAATTAGGGAATTTGCTATGACCTGCAGATAAGTCGAGGGTAAAATTTAAAGGCACATAGCAAAGATTTTAAAGGAAGAAGCAAAGCAAAACAATGTCAAAGAACTTACAAAATTCCAGCAGACATAACTCTTTGTGCCTACTCTTAAGGCTGGATGGATGAGAGAGTAGAGGGAGTCAGTGCTTCCAGGCAGATTATACTCTTGCTTTTCACCAGGGGATGGTTCCTTCTTTTAAATAAATAAGAGTTAAGATACAGTTCTTACATTGACCCATGGATAAGTTGACTCAGGTTTGTGGGGTCAATTTTTTGACCTAAATTTCTAGACCTATACATGAGTATATACAGTATATGTGCCTTTCACATGTTTTTATTAACCCTTATTCATTGTATACTGGTAATGTTCTTAATTCTTATAAACAAGAAAAAAAGACACCAAGCATTTCCATGAAGGTGTTTGTACTTAATTTGTCACTCTACTTGACTACAAAATGTCATCCACTGTACCCATTTTTAAATTAACATTTATGTTTTAAGGGGTGGTGTTCAAGAAAAACATGTTAAATGATCCAAAGACTAAAAAAATAATGCTGTTTATTCAATTATATATTTCTTATGACAATAGTTCATGGATACTTGGGCTGCAGTCCTAAAAGTAAGGACTATTAAGCTAAATTCAACTTACTTCTGAGTAGACATTTATAAAAGGTGGATCAGACAACCTCCCCACTACACACAAAAACACCTTGAAAGTATCTGTGTTATTCACGGCATGAATTGTGTTGTGATCCTGCTTTCTGGCCCATGTATATGTATGCTGGTTAGCTAAAGGGGCATATGCATATGGTAATGTGTGAAAGATTGCTCAACATGAAAGATGGAAGGACACTGCAGTGGTACAATGAGCCCGCGCAGTACGCAGGCCTTACTTCTATGGCTTTCAGCATACACTGAAGCCGTGGGAGAACGGTGTGCATGCCTGCGCCCCATTATTTTCAATGGGACGCAAGCATACGATTTCCCCCTTACACCGGGGGGTGGGCAGAAAGGAGCACTGTATGTTAGTGTAATTGCCTGGTGCTCACAGTGCTCTGACATAGTGTTCCTTTGGGGCACTGTGAAAAATAAATTTAAATCCTGGCTTCCAGGCCCATAGAGCTGGTACTGGTGAGAGCAAGGGAGAGATTTAAAGCAGGGAGGGACATGACATTTGTCAGTGATAGGCACCCAGATTCCTGGAGACCAGTATCTGCCCAAGGATGCCAACTGCTGATACTGAACTAGCAGGAATTGAACCCATAAGATGTCCCTGAAACATTAATAAATATAAAACAGACAATTTCCATGATAGGAGCCATATTAGACTGTCCCAACAAAACCAATGAAGAGGTAGGCTAAATAATTTAGGAGATTATCACACCGGCAAAAAAGATGGGAGCATAGCGGTATACTCCCATCAGTATCCCTCAAAAACATAAAGATTATAGTTTTTTGTGGGGTTTTTGGGCTACGTGGCCATGTTCTAGAAGAGTTTCTTCTGACGTTTCGCCAGCATCTGTGGCTGGCATCTTCAGAGAATGCAGAGCATTCTCTATCAGGAAGAAACTCTTCTAGAACATGGCCACATAGCCCCACAAAAAACTATGGATGCCGGCCATGAAAGCCTTCGACTCAATATGAAGATTGTTACACAACATTGTGAGTATCCTGCGATAATCCCATGAATAAAGAGGAATTCTAGCACCACTTTTTATTCATGGAAAATCCCAGTGAATAAAAAGTGGTGCTACAATTCTTTTTTATTCACAGGGTAATCATGGGATAATCCTGATATCATGTGATAATCTTCTCGTTATTGTACAAGATTTGACGGGAGCATACTGCTGTGCTCTCGTTTTATTCGCTAGTGTGATAATCTCTCAAGATTCAATAGAAGCCAAAATGAGGAGAAAGAAATGGAAACTGGAGTCAAGGGATCAAACACTGATTCTCTGAAGTTGAGAAGTATGTTTATGTCATTGTAAATGTTATATAAAGACTCTGTATTTGACATGAAATTTTAATTTTTGAAAAATTAGATAGACAGACAGACCGACCGACTAACAAGTAACATGGATAGAACAGAGCATTTTCATCACATGTTCATCTGCATTTCTATGCTTGGACATTCATGTTACCTCCCAGCTACTACTGCTCATTAATATTCATTTTAAGTATTAGTGTTTATATCGTTTACATTTCAGTTTCCTCCCACTCGCCTCCTACCCAAGCATCCATGCAAATATCTGCCGCATGAGCAGCTGCATGTCATGAAGTAAGCTGCAGTCTATGAAAGTTTATGGCAAATAAAACCTGATAGTGTTTAAGGTGCTACTATGCTTTTATATTTTTAAAAGAAATATTCATTTTTAGGAGGCTGTTTGCAAAAACAACATACTCTTGGAGTGATGGCTGCAACCTCCCCCGTTAAAAGCCAAAAGCATTCTGTGGCAAAGAAGTGGGATACATGGACTCTAAAAGGGTTTGGGAAATAGTATTGCTTAAGAGATTCACAAAGAGATGGTTGCTGAGGCTTTCTCAGGATTCCCAACACTGAGCCAGGGCAGTTAAAGCGGTCTCAAAATGGATTATTTCTGCATTGTGTTTTGGATCTCTGTGGGTTTTAAAATATTTGGTGGCGAAAGGAATTAGCAAGAGAGAATTTCAGATGCAGTTTCGAAAGCTTGCAGATGTTGAAGCAAATTCCATGTTTTTGACCAGTTTTTTTGGGGGGGGGGGGACTGTTTTTCTTTCATGAGATCATAACACATCATTTTATTATTTCACAGGGTTACCACAGATCTAACCACTTCATAGCAACCCAAGGTAAATCATTCCATCAACTTCTTGCTATGACATGCCAGTGACTTGCTCCCTTTCCCTCTTCTCCCCCTTCTTTCCATTTCCTCAGAGAAAGCTGCACAATAAGAGGTGTGCAGGTCCCAAAATGTGGCACTGCTCAGATGTTTCACTGTAAACACAACTAATGGAAATTATTCCTCCTCTCCTATAGGTCACCCAATGCATCACAAAATTCTCGCAATGCATAGATGGGAGATACCTGGCTTGAAAACAGTACATTTGAAAGGGATCTAGGAGTGCTAGTCAACCATAAATTGAACATGAGTCAACAGTGTGATGTGGCAGCTAAAAAAGCCAATGCAATTTTAGGTTGCATCAAGAGAAGTATAGTGTCTACATTGAGGGAAGTAATAGTGCCACTCTATTCTGCTTTGGTCAGGCCTCACTTGGAATGCTGTGTCCAGTTCTGGGCAATGCAAATCAAAAAGGATGTTGAGAAGCTGGCATGTGTCCAGAGGAGGGTGACCAAAATGGCAAAGGGTCTGGAAACCATGCTTGATGAGGAGAGACTTAGGGAGCTGGGTACCTTTAGGCTGGAGAAGAGGTTAAGAGGTGATACGATAGCCCTGTTTAAATATTTGAAGGGATGTCATATTGAGATGGAGAAAGCTTGTTTTCTGCAGCTCCAGAGAACAGGACCCAGAACAATGAGAAGAGATTCCACCTAAATGTTAGGAAGAACTTTCTGACAGTAAGAAGACACTCCCTCAGAGTGTGGTGTGGTGGAGTCTCTTCTATGGAGGTTTTTAAACAGAGGCTGGATGGCCATCTGTCAGGGTTGCTTTGATTGTGTATTCATGCATGGCAGGGAGGTTGGACTGGATGGCCCTTGAGGTCTCTTCCAACTTTATGATTCTGTGATTCAAAGCCACTCTGAGATATATCACCACTGTGTTTTGATAGACCCCCTTTGACTCCCTGTACCACTGTGACATTTCAGTTTTCTCCCTTTGTTTTCCAGGACCCAAACAGGAGATGATTTATGATTTCTGGAGGATGGTGTGGCAGGAACACTGTTGCAGCATTGTGATGATAACAAAACTGGTGGAAGTGGGGAGGGTAAGAGATTTAATAAGTGGCTACAGATGGATCTTTGGATGTTTCTTACTGCCTCTGCCCACAGGCACACACACTGTTCTGTTTTTGTTATTTTGTGTAGGTGAAGTGTTCCAAATACTGGCCAGATGACTCAGAGATGTATGGAGACATTAAAATTACCCAGGTGAAGTCAGAAACCCTGGCAGAATATGTCGTAAGGACATTCACTATGGAGCGGGTAAGCACTTCACGCTTCCAGATTAGGCACTCTCCTTGCTGTGGAAATGTTGTGAATCATGCTATATTAGTCATGCTTCTTCTACAATCAGAATAGTTTACAAGAGTGTGAGAGCTATCTCTCCGAGACCTTCTCCTGGTGAATCTATTAGAAGAATGCAAGGATTATAAGGAAAATACTTAAGCTATCAATAGTAAGCGATCAGGAGCCATTTTCACTAGAGTGAAGTCAACACACAGCCTCTCAGCTCAGGCTCTTTCTTTTCTACTGTGCTGTGCTTGGAGGAACATGCAGCACTTCTGCATAAGGTCTTCCTTACTATTTTTGTGGATATTTCATGACTGAGTAGAAATGTACCTACTGGAATTCTGCATCCTATTTGCTAGTTGCAAATGGATCACTCTATTTCTGATTTATATTAGGTGTAGACACATTGAATCATAAATCAGTTCCATCATGTTGTAATTACAAAACCTCATGGAAATTCACATTTGAATTTGAATTTAGCACGTTTTTGTGTAAAATATTTTTATGCTTCTCCTCAGTATAAATATATGGACACATGTCTTCTTAGGATACTAGTTTCTGTGCACATTACTCCTAAAATATGTATTTTCATATCATAAATTTCAGAAAAATGCACAGCTTAAAGTATAGCTTATCAGTCTGGGATGTGTGATTTAAATCAGTTTACTTAAGCTGATCAAAAATCTCTAACATGACTATAGCATGTAAGAGCTTGCAAATTTAGTAGCAGCTCTACATGTCTTCTGTGTGCCTGGGTACCATGACATTTGCTTATGCTATAGAACAAATGTCTCTGAGGTTTACGGGGAGGGTTTTCTTTTGTCTGCTTAAAGCTTCTATTATGCTATCCAAAGTTTCTGTTGCTTTGCTTTAAGATCCATCCTAACATCATCTCCTATAAAACTGTACATTGATGGTCAGAATTCCACCATATCAGGTTTCCTGGGTTATACGTACTTTTACATACTCCATTGAAGGATGTCCTCTCAGTAAAATAATACTATAGAGTGACACTTTGGCTGCAACTCCACTGCAGAATTAATGCAGTTTGACACCACTTTAACTGTCATGGCTCAGTTCTGAGATTGGTAAGTTTTGTGAGAAATTTAGCCTTCTCTGTCTGGTGTCTGTCTAGAGAGTTCTGGCACAACAACAAACTACAAATCCCAGGATTCCATAGCATGGAGTCATGACTGTTAAAGCGGTGTTACTGCATTAATTCTGCAGTATGACAGCAGCGTCTATTAATGTGGTTTTTCTTGATGATTTCAGGCTAAGCATCATGTAATGATGGACAATTATTCTGTTTTCTAGACAGCAGTTGAAAGCTCCATGGCAATTACTGAGCAGTTGTACTGTATCTTGGGATATCCACAACTGTCATTCACCCCTTAATCTTCAGGAATGTTAAATCACAGACTTGTTACAAGTGAAATGCCAAGAGCCTTGGGGATCTAGTTACCTCAGAATAATTCCAATGCACTTGCCAAAATCTTCAGTACAAAGACCCCTTAATCAGTAGTCTGGGATTTTTCTACCAAGAAACGCTAATTCTGTTACTAAGACTTGAATGAATTTATTACGGCATACAGCCAGCATAAAATAGTTACTAAGAACCTACAAGCCAGTATTCCGATTTTACTAAACCTGTATGATAATAGCTCAACTTACTATGACAAGGATGACAGCAGGTATAATATATAAAGAAGAGCAGGCAGCATGGCAGGCAGTCATGGGGGTGAGCCTGATTTTGCAAATGAAATTATTTTTTTTACTTTGTTTATTAAATTAATATCCCAGTTTTCCTTCAGTGAACTCAGTCTAATATATGTGATTTTGGCTCATGACCCAGACCTCTTAAAAGTTGGTGAAGCAGGTTAGATTTGCTCAGAGTCATGCCCAGAAGCATTCTGGTTCAATTGGGGAAGCCTCAATATGGAAAAAGAGACAGGCATTTTCTGGGATGAATCGCAAAGTGAAATCATGACTCCAGTGTGGGAAAACTGTTTAGGCACTGTTCCACAATTGCTATTGTTCAACAAGGGGAACATGTTGTATGCTTATTTCATGCTATTAGTCATCACGGGTAAAAACTGGTATTTGTGATTATGTTTGCTTTAATATCCTCCCTTGCAGGAGACACAGAATTCCACACTACAGTGTTACCCCGGGATACGAATGCGCCGCCTTACGAAATTTCCGGGTTACGAAAAAATCCAATTGAAAAAAATGTTCCGGGTTACGAAGGTTATTTCGGGTTACGAAAGAAATTTTGGTGCTTTTCGGCGCTTTTTCGCACCAAATCGCGGCTTTTCCCCATTAGCGCCTATGGGGTTTCGGCTTGCGAAAGCCTTTCGGGTTACGAAAGCGGCGGCGGAACGAATTATTTTCGTAACCCGGGGTAACACTGTATTAAATTCTTCTGCAAACTTAATTCTGCCTCCCAGTGCTGATTAACTGCAGCTCCTGGATTGCTTGGTTGTGTAAATTCATTTCTTTCCATTTGTTTGTGGAAACTGTGTATTTTTCCATATATGCATATGCATGTTATAATTCATATACTTTATAGTTTATAAGCATATATGAAAAAGAGACAGTTTTTTACATGATGAAGGTGCAGGATCAAATACTCTTCCATTACATTTGCAGACATAGTCTAGGTTGTTAGAGCTGTATCAACACTGGAAAGTGCCACCCTGTCCCATTTACAGGGGATGTGATACATTTGGCACAGATTAACCAGCTCTGGTCCTGAGGGTAGCACTTGTCAATGCAGATAAATGCTGTTCCAAAACCGGAAAGCCCTGCTAGAAGAAAACTTTTGGTAGTTGTTTTTTTTAAAAAAGTAACATTTCCAAACTCTGCCAACCTTACCCACTTTCTCTAAAATATTGCTTTCCTGAACAGGAGGTATTAATTTTACTGTCTCTTTCTTGGGGAGGGGTAATATTTCATCTATATACCAGAGGTCCTACACCTCTTTTATTTATTTTGTTAATATTTATTAAATTTTATTAAATAGTTTAAAAAATAGTTCCGCGTCTCCTCCTCCTCCTCCTCCTTGACACACCATACTCTCCACGAACACAGGTGGGTCCTCAAAGCCACTCCAATTACTTCGTCCGGTTGTTATTATGCTTTATGATTACACCTCTTTTAAAAAGTTGTCATCAGTGTTTTGAACTGTATTTTGAATTGAGAAACAGGACCTAATAGTTTGAAGGTCCAGAGAGGAAAATTCCAGAAGCATTGATTTCCATCTCTCAGCAGAAATGGATGCAGAAATGGAAATGTCCCCCCACTCAATCTTTTTCAGAGGGGCTACTCAGCAAGGCATGAGGTAAAGCAGTTTCACTTCACATCATGGCCTGAACATGGGGTGCCATACCATGCAACGGGGCTACTGGCATTCATTCGCAGGGTGAAGGCTTCTACGCCTCCAGATGCAGGACCCATTGTTATTCACTGCAGGTAAAAGCAAGTATACCATATCACATTTATCTCCTTTCTCTTCTTCTTTTTAATTGCATCCACATGTTATTGATTTCTGAATTAGTTGATGAATACTAATGATGATAGTTACTTAATGCTTTTTATAGATGAACTTAAATGATGTCAGTTTGTATCATTGATTAACTTTCTGAATAAATAGCTCCAAAAAATTGCACCCATTTCACGTCCAAAGTTACTACACAAGCTATTTTGCTAAAATAACAAATGACTATGAATCACACAGTTTTATACAAGTGCTCTTAAACCTGCTTTTCATTTTTTTTTGTTTGCTTGTGAAGCAACCCCTGGCTACAAGAGAATCCATCAAAATTGCTCTTTCTCTTTGAATATTCACCATACAGCTATTCTTCATAAGTTCTGTATTACACCTCTTTCTATGCAAGAACAACAAAGACTGATGAATGAAAGCTAGGGAAATTCTCCTCTCACCCGCACACACCTTTTAAAAAAAGTTCTCAATTGCTTCATCAGGATTCATTCATCAGGAACAAATGTAATTATTTTCCTCAGCCTGTAATCATTGATAATCACAACAAGTGATTCAGCAGCCCTAGAAATTAGTGTATTTGCCTGTTAAAGCTTCAATGGAGAAGGGGTTCCACTTTGCTGTGTTATGATTCTGTTGCAGCTTTGAAGGGCTGATCTTCTGTGAGAGGGGAAATCTGGATTCAGGCCTGTGCAACAGGCAGGCTTTACATGGGAGAAGGATGTTGTTTTAATCAGCATGGGAATGTGGGTTTAAAAAATCAAACTATAGCAGTAAGGAGAAAGGGTGAAAGATAGTTATTTACTGTATATACTCACATATAAGTTTAGAAATTTTAGCCAAAAAATTGATCCAAAAAAACTAGGTTGCGTTATCCAGGAGTCAATGTAACTTAATGCTTATCAAAAAAGGAACCATCCCTTTCTTCGAATAGAGTGGCAAAAGGCGAGAGCTTAATCAGTCTAGGGAGCACCTCAAAGAAGTGATGGCAGCTGTTTGGTATCCCCCCTCAAAGGAATGTTGAGAGGAAGTGGATTCTGAAGGATTTGAATAAATTGTGTATGTTTGTCAGCTTTTCTGGGTTAAAATTAGGAAAAGTTATCACATTAAAGTTAAAGGCTATAACCATTGCTAATATAGTTGCCCTTTTCTTTTCTTTTTGCATACATTATCCCAGAGGAGATCCATTCCAGACCCTGCCACAGATACCAACATCTGCAGATGCTCAAGTTCTGTTGTCTCCAATGGCAGCATGTGCTTGCAGCCATACCACCATTAGTGACAACAGAATGTCAGTGGCGGTACATGCATCTGCCCACGTTGCCATTAGGCACAACCCTCATTGTCCCCAGGGGCATCACAGCCGCATTAGGGACAACAGGACTTAATGGCAGTGCAGCGGTGTGCATGCACTGCCACAGGACAAGGGGGGCTATCCCAAATGGTGGTGCAGCCATGTGCACGCACTGCCATTGGGGACAACGTGGACTTGCCATCTGCAGATGCTTGAATCTGTAGGTGGCAAGTCCATGGATACTGAGGTGCCAATTGTAGATTTTCTTAGCTACATTTGCTTCTGGTTGCTTCCCACACAAGTGGCACAGCCACCATTTACCATAGTTCCCTCTCCATCCATCTAGCTTTTAGGGTGAGTACAAACAATTTTCACAAAGAGTGACATTTGTGTGCATTTTTGAAATGCACAAATGCATTCTTCCTTTATACCGTTTTTGAACCCATTAGTGTAAACAAGTCACATTGAAATGCTGTCCCGACAAATTTTAACCCATTTCTATTAAAGTAAGGTGCAAACAGAAGTGAATGAATTTTGAACAAGTGTTCAGCCAATGCATTTTGTATACCCTACGAGCCTATGGTAAGGGGTGCATAGTGTTTTAATAAATGAGAAATAAATGAAATTTAAGCCCTACCATTTTTCCCCCCTTTTACATCCAATTGCCCATAGTGCTGGGACTGGGAGGACAGGTTGCTACATTGTTCTAGATGTGATGCTGGATATGGCAGAATGTGAAGGTGTTGTGGATATTTACAACTGTGTGAAGACGTTGTGCTCACGGAGAATCAACATGATTCAGACTGAGGTGAGTTGGGAATGGGAGTAAAGGATCCTATATGCTTTGCTCATTATATACTCTGGTACAGTTAGAAGGGATTGGCTGTGGGTTATTTTAATAGGAAGCTTGGCTTAAACAGCTTTGGCAAAGCAGCACCTCAGAGGACTGACTGAGGATTAAAGACCAGATACTGTATGTACATCTGCCTTGCACTATGTTCCATTTTACTAAGTCTTGGAAATTGTGTTTATATACAGAGTGCATTCCCAGTTCAGTTTGTTAATAACCTATAACAGAGAGAGAGGGAGAGGGAGAGAGAGAAACATATATTTCAGTGATTAACTGCATTTTCCTTGGGTCCAGGACAAAATTGGGAAAAGTGCTGTTGGTTTGCCCTTTAATTACTTGTATACATATATACTCAAGCAATTTGCATCCAGTTTGTATCCAGCTATCTTTTTTTCAAGTGTTTTACTGGCCATCTTGTTTAATCTAAAGTATGCTACATTTTTACAAGAGAAAATAACTAAGGGCCAAAACAGACCAGCAGCTGGCTTCAAGCCAGGTTGGGCACATAGTGTTCACACGTGCCACACCCCAAGTAGCCTGGAAGTCGTACCAGCGATTACATGCTAGGCTCCTTCCGGGTGACTTGGGCGTGTGGTGGTTAGATGCCACATGCCCCAGAGCCAGCGAAAAGCGAAAATCTGGCTCCAGAGGTAAAGCAGCAGCTTTTTCCTGCCTCAAATAGGAAAGGATATTTTCTGTTCCTATTTGGGCTGGAAGATGGCTGGATGGGAACTGCGCGTCTGTTTGCCATGGCCCCAATCCAGTCTAAATCAGCCGGCTCCAAGACACCCCATTGGGGCCATCTGTTTTGCCCCTAAATGTCAGTTCACTATAGAACATCTCAAAGTATATAAGGTTTTAAATATTATTTCTCAAGGTCATGAGATCCAAAAACCAGTATATATGCCAGAATATGTTCTCTTGCCTGCAGAATGGTATAAGGATCATCATCTGTATATATACTATAAATGATCAAAAATGCAAACCTACTATACTTTTCCCAAATCTGTCCTGGATCCGAGAGGGATGCTATTACTACACCCACTCGCTCGCTCGCTCGCGCACACACACACACACACAAGCAATTAACAAACAGAAGTGGAAAATGTAGGCAAAATATTTTGGATTCCACCTTGGGTTGCTAAAATTGAAACTGAACTGCCTAAAAAATAGTGGTTTAGAAAATCCACTGATCCTCATGACATGGATTAGAGGTCCTACCACCCCAAGCACATTAGAAGAAATAGTGTCTACAAGCTGGCTCTGAGAATCAGACACATCTGTAATGCCGAAGGAAACTACTGTAAAAGGGCCATTAAACTCAAGCAACATCTGCTTCAAAGGGGATATCCTCCTTATATAATTGATGACAACATCAGTAGAGCAACTATCATTTGGAGAGAAAATCTTTTCCACAGAAGTAACCATCAATAACACATTCCATTGGTGGTAGCTTGCCATCAGCATCTGTCAGCTACTGCATGGCAATTAGAGAAAGCTATTCATTGCTAACAAATTATTAACATCTTGCTAGAACCATCAGATAGCTTCAAGTTATATTTTTTCACCAGCCACCAAATCAACAGAAATAGCTGATTAAAAACTGTCCTGAAAACACCAGTCAGTAATCCAGGATCACAGCCTTGTGATTCAAAGTGTTGCATCACCTGTAAATACCTTAACCAGACGGTCATTTTTAGGAACACAGTGACTGGCAGAACTTGCACATCACCTGCTGGTCCTGCAATCTTAGTTATGTGATTGAATGCCAAGTACAGGATGCCATCTGTGGTACATGGGCAAAACAGCCATTGGCCTGCATACATGCTTCAGAAATCATAAGTCTGTATCTGCACTGCAGAAATCATCCAGGTTGACACCCTTTAACTGCCATAACTCAATGCTATGGAATTCTGGGAACTGTAGTTTGTTGAAGTAGTACAACAAAACTGTGACAGTAGTCCCAGAGCTCTTTGATGGAGAAAGCTAAATAACTCACAAAGCTACAATTCTCAGAATTCTATAGCACTGAGTCATGGAAGTTAAAGTGATGTCAGACTGGATTACCATATTTTCCGGCGTATAAGACGACCTCCCCAACTTTTCCAGTTAAAATATAGAGTTTGGGATATACTCGCCATATAAGACTACCTCTCTTCCAACGCACACCAAATAAAAATTAAAAAAAACATAAGATTTGATTTCAATATAATAATTTTAATTCAAATGCTTATGACATGCAGGTGCTTAGCAGGAAAACTTGTTGTATACAAAGCCTGCTTGGCTTGGTCAGCTCTCCCTGCCTGCCCAGCCCTCCCTATCTCCAAGACTATCAGAGCGGTAATGCAAACACGGCTCTTTTTTTCATACCCCAGGCGTCCCGGACGCCTGCAACTTGCTCTGCCCTTCACTTACACCTTCTGGGTGAGGCGCCCCCTCACCTTGTCATCGGGACCTCGTTAAGTCACTTCTTTCCACGAATCCTAGTGAGTGGATTTTCTTCTACCGTAAATGTACAGTGCCACCCTTGCTGCTTTCATACGGTCGCCGCATATGGCGGGGATGTGGCCGCGGCCGTTTTTGAGCTCCCCCATCATATGCGGTGACCGCAGATTCTCCAGTTCAGCTCAGAGGTTTCAGCACCCAGTGTATAAGACGACCCCTGACTTTTGAGGAGATTTTCCTGGGTTAAAAAGTAGTCTCATACGCCAGAAAATACAGTATTTCTGCAGTATGGATGCAGCCATAAATCTGCAATCCTGACCAGAAAAATAGAGCAATCAGTGGCTAGGCATTTCAGTTTAGAACATCATGGCCCCTCAGTTTTTTTCTTCCTGCTTGGTAGTGGGTGCCTTCTCCTTCAGACATTTTGGACAAAAGGGAGGATTTTTGAATTTATAGAATTAAATGACCTTACTTTAGAGAATAATACTATCATCCAGTAAAGAATGCTGATAACAGAATGTTCTGAATGTTGTATGTAGCTCAGTTTCCTCTTTCACAACGGAAGTAGGTGGAAACCAAAACATTTTGCTTATGTTATATTTTTTCCAGTTCTGTTTGTCAATAATTTCCATATCTATCTATTGATATGAATCATATTAGCTGGAGAATTATAGTCCAAAATATTTGAATGAAAAGGTTGTGGAAAGTTGATAAGGAAACTTTCCTCAGGAAAGTTTGCCTGGATGTGATACTGTAATCCTTTCAGCACAAGCTGAAGATATATTTATTCTCCTAGAATCATAAAGTTGGAAGATATCACAAGGGCCATTGGTCTTACCCCATTCTGCCATGCAGGAATACACAGTCAAAGCACTCCCGACAGATGGCCATCCAGCCTCTGTATAAAAACCTCCAATGAAGGAGGCTCCTCTACACTCCAAGGCAGCATATTCTCCTAGGTATTTGGACCCTTGCGATGTTCATTCTGGATTGTTATTGATGGGGATGAGGAGGAAATGTAAATATCGGCATTGTAGTTGACTATTTTGAGGGCATTTTCAGTAATTTTTAATGATGTTTTATTGATTGTGTATACATCGCTGTTTTATTTTGTAAAATTAATTATAGATTATTACCTTTAATATAGCTTGAAACATGTATTTTGTATTGTGCCAATAAAGGCCTCACTGTTTTGTTATGTTTGAATGTTATTGTACTTTGCTACATGGTCAACATGGCTATTCCAGATATGTTTGTGGAAGATGTGACTCATACATGGAATAAATGATTGAATGAAGAAATTAACAAAATAAAATAGAGCTGGTTTGTTTGTCTGTTCAGTCATTTAGATCAATTTTTTTTAAAAAAAATGTTTAAAGTGTTTACTGGGTTGAGCCCCAACTGTTGGTTTAGTTTTGTTGTATACAACTTAAAAATTATAACGGAGTAGTGGAATATAAATATAGTAAATACATAATGCTTTGATATGTTTTTCCACTGCTGCTAAAGGAGCAATATGTCTTCATCCATGATGCCATCTTGGAAGCCTGCCTATGTGGAGAAACCAGCATCCCTGTCAGTGAATTCAGATCTGCATTTAAAGAGATGGTCAGGATAGATCCACAGAGTAACTCATCACAGCTACGGGAAGAGTTCCAGGTGAGTGAATGAAAACTGGAGGCTTTCCTAAATATAAGAAACAATCTCAAAATACGTATTTAGTCCATAGGCCCAAGATAACCACAACCGAAGTCTAATGTGCATGCAGCTTAAATATTAATCAGAAGCAGCCATTTGAGTTGAGATCCAACCTTATTTCCAGACAAGGACACCAACTGCATGACTGGCAAATGTTCAGAGCTGTTTCCAGTGTTAAGATGCAATGACTGGACAACACTCTTGAATTTCAGCCTTTTCATGTACTGTTAAAGTGGGATAAATCAAGCAACAAAATGACAATATTTGCAGGCTTAGCATCAACAGATGGCATCATTAGGCATCTACCAAGTCTGCACACCATTGCGGGGTTCTGCTACCAATTTCTGGGACATCACAGGCCTGATGTTTTTGCTGTTTCTTTAGTTGCCATCCGTGGATGATCAAGCAGTGAGAAAAGTACAAAGAAAGGATGGGTAACTTCTGCAGGCCTTTTTATTTTGGGAGGTACTTTGAATCTACAAGAAGATAGTGATCTAACTAGAGAGAATATAATATATCATTCAGTAAGGGGACTGCAACTCAGAATAGGTAAGAGGGTAAGTAAAAGAATACCTAGTCACTCTAAATGAATTCAAGTCTCTAGGATTTCCTGTTTCAATTGTGTCCACAACTAGATCTCCCAAGTCCCAGTCTAGCACTGGAGCCTCTACATTATTCTGACTCTCAATTTTTGCTGCTGTTTATCTGATCTTTTTGTGGTAAGGTGTTTTTTGTGATAAGATGATTTTTGTGTTAAGGCGCTATAGAAATCAGCATTAAATAAAGTTAAAAATAATTTGAGTTGGGGAGGCGGCCATCACTATTGGTGGATGGCATCCAGGTGGTGAAAGAATGACAAGGGGGCTGTTTAGAAGTGGTATTAAGAACAAAATCCATTGCTGAACTAAAGCTATATTGGAAGGGCTCCATACTGGGCTGAAACTGTATGATGCTTTTCAAATGGGAAGAGTATGTAATCCAAACTCCCCTAGCTCATATCTTATTTCCATCACTAACCCAAGCTAAACATTAAATCACATTATTTGCATGTTGACAGTCCCAAATTCATCCCTGACATCCCCAGGTAGACTAACAAAGGTGCCTGTCTTCAATCCTGGGCACCATTTGTTAGTCACCTTAGACATTATTGAGCTAGTTGGACCAATATTCCCTCTCAATGTAAGGAATATATATATTATGTGTTCAAATAGGCCTTCCTTGTTGAATTGGCCTGTGATACATTTAGATTCACAAGTCAAACAATAATGAAAACATGTAATGCTTTCCACACAAAACATGTGGTCTGCCAGTGAGCTATAACCCCTCCTGAAATATGACTGGGGCTCATGGTTTGTTTAATATCACTGGTAATATAAAAGAAGGTTGCCCGTCATTATATCTGTGAATCTCTCCTCTCCCTGAAATTTTGAAATGCTGCCTAACCTGGTTTCTTTGTGTCCAGCAGACTTTGAATTCTGTAACACCCCACCTAGATGTGGAGGAGTGCAGCATTGCCCTTTTACCACGCAATCGGGAAAAGAATCGCAGTATGGATGTGCTGCCTCCTGATTGGTGCCTCCCCTTTTTGATCTCCATGGATGGAGATAGCAACAACTACATCAATGCAGCCTTAACTGATGTAAGTATGTTCTACTAGGTAGTAGCAAGAATTAGAAAGTGCCAAGACTTGTACCTACTGTTTGGGAAGTGAAAAAAAGCATTGCCTGGTACAAGAAACAATACAACACCCGATCAAGATTGGAGCCATCAAAACAGTTCTATCTTCACAATGCTTTTCTAGTACCAGGTGATGATTTTCAAATTTGCAGATGGCACCAAATTAGGAGGGGGAGCTAATACCCTAGAGAACAGAATTTCAAATTACCTTAACAGATGGTTCACTTAGGCAGGAAAAAAATGAAGTGCACAGATATAGGATAGGTGACACCTCATTTGACAACAATACATGCAATATTCTTAGTAGACTACAAGCTAAACATGAGTCAATAATGTGATGCAGTAGCTGAAAAAATGGCTGCACCTAGAACACTGTTACAGCAATGAAGGACACTGTACCTCCAACTGTGCTGCAATGGCCAACTGTGCTGAGGGCTATAGTGGTCCACCATGCTGAGGGCAAAATTCTGAAGGAAAACCCATTTCAAGCCAGGGGTCCAATTAACACCTCAATTTTGAAAAACATTTGTGAAGCTGTTAAGCACTGAGCATATTTTGAGTTGAGCTCACCACCCACAGATGGATGGTCAGATAGAGAGAATTAATCAGGTTTTGCAGCAGTACTTGAGATGTTATATTAATTTTCAGTAGAATAATTAGATGGATTTCATGCCCTTTGCAGATGTTGTGCAGATGTTGCCTATAATAATGTTGTATACCAGAATACAGGACATTCACCTTTTCAGGTTGTATATTGACAGGAGTTAAACTCCTTCTCCAGATGGACAATGGAGCATTCTGACCCCATTCCCTTAGTGAGGTGGAATTAACTGCATTAAGAACTCCTGGCCGAAAATTGCATCCTAGACTTTGCTAAAGACACTTACAAAAAATAAGCAGACCAGAAAAAGACACCTGAGTGGAAATTTAAAGCAGAGATCTTGGGGCTGGAACAGACCAGCAAAAAAAGCCGATGTCTGAGCAGCTTGGGGGTGTGGTGTACGCATGACACATGCCCCCAGGCCAATAGGAAGCTGCCGTGAAGCCACCTGGCTTTCAGCTTTTCAGCGCTCTGGAAGCACAGTGTTTAAACACTGCACACTGCAGGAGTGCCAAAAAGCCACGGCAGTGAAGGAAAGAGTACCTTTTTTCCAGTGCAAAAAGGAACAGCATTTTGCCACTTCTTTCTGTGCCAGAAAAACACTGGATCAAGGCCGTGCTGTGTGGTTACTGCAGCACCAATCCGATGATAAAAGACATAACATCAAGCCACTCCTTTAGGGTCATTTGTTTCAGCCCTTGGTTTATTTGACAACCAAAATTTAACAATGTTTTCAACCCTCAAAGAAACTGGGCCTAAGTATGTTGGCCCTTTCCCCACAATGAGGATTAACAATGCTGTGGCAGTAGAGTTGGTCCTGCCCAAGCCTACCATCATATACATCCCGTGTTTCATTCTAGCCTATTGAAGCCTGTGAACATATTGAATGTGTGGCATCACGTTCCTTCTGCTCCACCCCTTCTGACAGTTATTGACCAACAATGCTTCAAGGGCAAGCAAATCTTGGACTCCAGACAACACAATGGCCATCCCTGATATTTTGTGCAAAGGAAAGATTTTCCCATGGGAAATTCAGAATGGTTGGAGAACATTTGGGCCCCTAAATTGGTTCCGGACTTCCATGGGAAGTATTTTGACAAACCTGGCTGATATGTTCTGGTCATATTTGCTTTTCTGATCTGTCTAGTTCATTTAAAAGTGTCACTTTTTCTTTGTTATCAATTTCTATGCTTTGCTTTTTTATTGCACAATATATTGGCTCTGTGCCTCATTAAGTCAGGCCAGTTTAGCTGTGCTGTAGACTTGTTAGAAGTAAGAGTATGTGAGGTGTGTGGAGAGAGAGCAGCTGCAAGGGATTGTTATTTGGGAACCAAGGTCATATAGCTGTCTGTCTGATACAAATGGGAAAAAATATTGTCTGTTGGGAAAGGGAGTGGTCGAGTGAAACTTATCCTGTAGATTTAGATCTGGCAATGGGCTGCTACTGTGCTGAATCTGATGTTCAATAACCTTTTTTTGGTTTCATCCATGAAGTCTATTTATCAAGTTAGGTAAAGACAGGTCATTACTCTCTCTCTCTCTCTCTCTCTGTGTGTGTGTGTGTGTGTGTGTACAATTTAGAATCTCATCTAAAGATTCTCTGTGGGAACTAGATGGTTTCATATATCTGAGCTTGCTTTACTCTCAATTTAGTTTGACCCCCCGTAGGGCTCTGCTCAGTATCACAGCAGTGGGTTTTCTCCCTGTAGGCTAGTTGTTACAGGCCTAGAATTACAGGGCAGGAACAAAGCCTAAAATCAAAGATTTCAGTGAGAAATGATAAAAAAAATATATCCAGTGTATTCAAAATTGCGCAGGCAGAGTTGCTCATTTCCATAGCAGATAAATATTTCTGTTCCAGATTTTTGAAGGGCCTGGGCAGAATTTAGAGAAAGTGGCCCTTGCTCATTGCCTATTCACTTACATTTTTCTTTGGGCCCAATCCACACCATCTCCCAGAGTAAAATAGGTCATGGTTTGCAAATTGTTATTTTCCTTGCTCTTTTGGAGAGAGAAAGTAAAAAGGGCAACAGTGAGGGGAAGAAGCAGAAAGGCCAAGAGGCTCTAGAGATTAACTTTCCTATAACATGAGGAAGGACATTGGATGAGAAAGTACATTCTCTCACTACATCCCATTCCATCATCAGTAGGATCAGGGTAATATATATTAATCTATATTCCTAACCTATATCCATAAGAAATCCATGTAATTTCCCTTTCCTTTTGCCCTTCTTTTCTTCTTCCTTTTCTTCCTTCACTTTTGTATCTATTATAAAAATCAAACATTTTTTAAAAGAGGACATGCTGGATGCATGATAAGAACTTTTTCACCATTACAGAAATGTGTCTCTACAAATACCCTTTCCTTGAACTCTTATTGGAGGAATTGACAACCAAGGCTTTCATATATTTCCTTGCTAATTTTTGCTAATTTTTAGTGAGTGACTTTCTCTGTATCGACAGCTTGGAGCATGGGCAATGTGAGTTACAGTTGGGGGTGTGAGATATGAAGCTATCCCTGGTGCATGGTTTCAGAGACACCATTTTCACAGGCTCTTCTCCTGCCAGCATACACTAGTGACTCTTCCCATCATCATTAAATAAACAAGCAATTTGATCTTATTCCCGGGAAGAATGGAGAAGAAGTAGCTGAAAAGCTTCATGCACCAGGTTTACTTCTAAACATTTAAAGTTGCTAAATTTTAGTCTTACTTCCCCCCCCCCCCCCAAAAGCAAACTCCAACTCGGATGCTTTATGAAGTATCAGAGGTTACGATCCAGCATTTCTGTAGCAACATAGTCTCACTTCAATTTATTTTAGGTACCCAGAGTACTGGTTGAGCACTTTCAGTTAGACAAGTTTCTCCTCCTCATGGTTTAAGTTTCTATGGTATCTGTTTTTGTTAGTTTGGTTATGGTTATATCTACTTTGATACATGCATGTGTAGGCATGCATTGAGTATGGAATACTCTGCATGAAGATGGTATTACAGGAGCAGTCGCCCCCACATACATACACAAAGGATGTCAGCTCTAGGTCATTCATTGTGAGTACTGTATTATTTAACCATGCTGTGGAAAGTTACCCAGCTATCTCTCCCACCTTGTAGCAAAACTAGACCCAAAGAACACTTATGAATTTTATGATGCTTGTTAAAAGTCTGTATAAAATCTCATGTGAATAGGAGAGATTCTGATTCAATTAGACTGCAAAGGGGGATGAAACATGAATGCTCCCTCTTGCCATTCTTATTTGTCATAGCAGTAGAGTCATTAGCAAATTATATTAGGGACAACCTGAAAATAAAGGGGCCACACAATCAATAATCATGAGGCAAGTAACACATGGACTGCAAACACAAAGTGCTGGAGAGGTTTGTGACACCAAGGGGATTTGCTTATCCATGTGGGTAGAATGCACAAAGGTAAATTAGTTCTGGCTTGCTGTATTTCCAATTATTTCAGATATTATGAAACAAAAGATCAAATTCTGTTCAGGGCTTTTGGCACTTACTGTCTTCCTGAGAGAAAATAAGAGTCTGCAACTTAAATCTGCGAATTGTTTTCCATTAGCAGTTACCAGATTAGAAACTGCCACACACTGGAAAACAGGAGACCTCTCTATAGAAACTGGTGGTGCTGGGTGTGGGGGGCATGTTTAATGGAGAAATAATCTGATATTTCAAGATTCACAAAAGACATCATAGGTCACATCTTCTGTTGAGAAATTATATCCTTTTATTGGCTGTATTGCTAGTAACTTGCAGCAATTAAAATAAACAAATCTTCATTTAAGAGAATGGAAAGATGTGTTATCAATCAGAACTTTAACAATCAAGATAATGGACTATTATGTATCTCTTCTTTCTTCCTCAAGAAATCCACATGTTGTTGTTATTGTTGTTTACTATTTGACTTTATTGCTTCAGTGTTTTTCTGCTATTATATGGAACTACGTGTTATTATCTTGTTAGACCAATTAAAAGTAAATAAAACAGAAAAAAGAAGAAATGATGCAGCAAAAAGAGGATGAACAGTGAAACAGAGGCGCATAACCCTTACACGTAGGCTGCTTTCAAACTATCTGTTTAAATCTATCAATACAGTACATTTCCTTGCAGTGGAGAGACTTTGACCCATGTGCCCACCTATTCAGTATGCTATCAAAATGCTCAATGGGTTGATGGGCATCATCAGTATCACTTCTCTTCTTTCATTTGGTTCATTATCTTTTAGCAAGTTGTCTTCAAATAGAAGGCTATCATCTATAAATTAGAACCCTAGCTAGGAATAGTCACTATATCTCAGATTAACCCACCCGCCCTGCCTTGTTGTAAGGATGGAACAGTTGGCAAAGGAATACTGTACACCCCTTTGAAAAAATGCAAAACATGGAAAAATTACCTTTTGGACTACAGTTCCTAGAATCTCCCCAGCTGTTAGTCAAGCAAGTTGTCATCCAAGACAGTTGTTGTTGCTGTTGTTAACTGCCCTCAAGTTGACCCCAACTCATGGTGACCCTGTGGATGCGACATCTCTAAGACCCCCTATCTTCCACTGCTCTGCTTAGGTCCTACAGGTTCAGGCCCATGACCTCCCTGGTTGAGTTTAGCCATCTGGCATGTGATCTTCCTCTCTTTCTACTACCCTGAATCTTTTCTAACATTATTCACAATGAGTTATGCCTTCGCATGATGTGAACAGAACAGGCTAGCTCCTAAAGGCCTACCTGGAAGAAGACAAGCCCTCCCTTCATCCACCATCTTGAGGGAGATTGAGGCAGGCTAGCTCCAAGAAGCCAAGCTCTCCCTCCAGTCCATCTGCCTTGGTCCAGGCCTCAGAGGGAGAGATGAACTGCTGGACCTAATCCCCTTCCCACCACCTCTCCCTTCTCCTTTTGTGTCGTGTCTTTTTAGATTGTAAGCCTGAGGGCAGGGAACTGTCTAATTAAAAGATTGTATGTACATCGCTGTGTAAATTTACAGCGCTTTATAAATAAAAGTTAATAATAATAATAATAATCTTGGCTTCCAGATCAAATACTTGATCTGTTCTAGGACCCATGGTATCCTCATCTCTCTTCTTCACCACCAACACATATCAAATGAGTTGATTTTCTTTTTATCCAACTTTCACATCCATACATGGTGTTGGGAAGTATAATGGCTTGAGTGATTCTGACTTTTGTGCTTCGTTGTATATCTTTATACTTTAGGATCTTATCTAGTTCTTTCATAGCTGCCCTTCTTCTGATTTCTTGACTGCAGTCTCAATTCTGATCAATATTTGATTTAGAGTATTTTGATTTCTTCTATCTAGGTTGAATTTATGTAGATCCTCCATGGTCATTATTTTTGTTTTCTTTATTTTCAGCAGTAAGCCAGCCTTTTCACTTTCTTCTTTAACTTTCCTTGGTAATTGTTTCAAGTCTGTGATGTTCTCCACTGGTAGTATGGTATCATCTGCATATCTTAGATTGTTAGTGTTACTTCCTTCTACCTACACTTTCCTTCTTCTGAGTCTCAACCTGCTGTTCACGTGATATTTTCTGTGTACAAGAGGGTAGCTTACTAAAAATAAAACTTACTGTTACTCCCAGTGAGTATTGTTTCTAAGAATATCTAAAAGGAATAAAAGGAAGTGCGCGTGTGTGGAAAGCTGGTGCACTTCCTCTATCGTCATGCAATCGTTGCTCCCTCTTAGCGCCCCTGAATCATTCCATCCAGGGGAGTAGATTTCCTATGTGCAAACTTTGCACTCATAGGAAATCCACTCCCCTTGAGATGATTCAGGGGCATTAGAGGGAGCAACGTTTCCACGACAATTGAGGAAGCGCACCTGGCTTCCACACACATGCACTTCCTCCACCTTTGAGCGATGTTTGAGCGATGATTCAGCCAGGTATGAAAATCTTTTATCTTCATGTAGGTATGTCAGACTGATTGACCTAAAGGCTCCAGTGCCTTAGTCATGACTAGAACTTTGATCATCTAGATCCCAGGCCAATACTCTAATAACACAAGTTCCTTATTCTCGCTGATATGAACAATTCAGGATTCCCTGAAGCACGCCCAAAGTTACACACTGTGGATGTTTGATTCCTCTCCCACTACTAGCTTGCATGGTGTTGCCAAATCCCCAATGTCACCCTTGGATATTCTTTGCTGTGGCTCATGTCTCTAATGTGCTGCTCTGTTTTTATTCCCTTTCTTTCTCCTTTAGAGCTATACAAAGAGTGCTGCCTTCATTGTGACCTTACATCCCCTTCAGAACACCACCACAGACTTCTGGAGGCTGGTATATGACTATGGTTGCACCTGCATCATCATGCTCAACCAGCTCAATCAATCCAATTCTGCCTGGGTGAGTGACAGTGAATAACTTGCCAATTGCTGCTATTAGGATGGTTGAGAATGTCATTTCAGTTAATTTTTTAATAAGAATTTACTAAAATTTTCACATTTATTCAAAAGTGAATCTACTTAGTAGCCTTCCAACCATTGCTTCCTATTCTTTGAAGTGCACACTTATAATAAAGCAACCTAAAAATTTGTACAGATAACTGGGTATGCTTAGCCTAGGGAAGAGAAATTTAAGAGGCATAATAGCCATTTTTAAATATTTGAAGGGATGTCATATTGAGGATGGAGCAAACTTGTTTTCTGTTGCTCCAGAGAATAGGACCCAAAGCAGTGGATGCAAACTACAGGAAAAGAGATTCCATCTCAACATTAGGAAGAACTTCCTGATTATAAGTGTTGTTCAACAGTGGAATACACTGCCTTGGGGTGTAGTGGAGTCTCCTTCTTTGAAAGTTTTAAACAGAGTCACAGGGGTTGGATAGGATGGCCCTCATGGTCTCTTCCAACTGTGATTTAAAAAAAGTTCATGATCCTCCAATAGCCACCAATGCTAGTTCCAAATATGCCTAAAAATAATTGAAAGGTAATAGGTTTTCTTAATGCTTTAAGTTATTGTGGACAGGAGATGGATGCCTGTACATCTTCACTGACCTTCTAGTGCTCCTGTAAATGCACAACAAAACCAAAAGCTGCAGTTGTATGCACATATACCTAAGAGTGAGCTCTTATTAAACTCAGAGGATGTACTTTGGAGTAAACTTGCATAGGACTGCACTACCTATCTGTGTTTTTAAGGCCTTGGTAGCCCTGGTTTTTGATATAATCATTTCAGATTGTTTGAGGTGCATACCATACAGACTTTGCACTTCTGTGTTTGGTAGAGCTACACTACTTAACAGTATCAGTATTGTTACACAGTCAGAGAACTATGGTTATACCTAAAGGGATGAGTTCAGCAGTTGGTACTGTGGTGTTCCTATTCAGTGGCCATGGCCATTGTCCTGTGGTGTATCACATATCCAACTTGTTGTTTACACTATTTAGCTGGAAGAAGTCGTTCACAGGTGTGATGATTTGTTGCCACCAACATGCTTATGCTATGCG
Source organism: Sceloporus undulatus (assembly GCF_019175285.1). NCBI lineage: Eukaryota > Metazoa > Chordata > Lepidosauria > Squamata > Phrynosomatidae > Sceloporus > Sceloporus undulatus. The sequence goes on from NC_056530.1 coordinate 7,017,586, forward strand.
TTTAGATTTTGGACTGTATATGAAAATTATATTTTAGCTAATATGAACATTCGTAAAAGATATGTTGCTATGTTTTTTATTACACATTTTGGTTCTCATATGTCATCATATGCACTATTTTGTTGTATTTTTTGTTTGTTTGTTTGTTTGTGATGGCTGTATTGTGTTTGCAAGCTGCCTTAGGAGGATATTGGTCTATATTGCAGCCCAGAAGATTCTTGAATAAATACAGTATTGTTATGAATAATCCACTTTTAGCAGACAGTAGTGCCATTGTGTAGCGAAAATTTTAGGAGAAAATATATTCAAGATATATGCTCATCTCGCAATATACAGGGATTATGGGAGAATCATAGAATTGGAAGAGACCAACTCTATGACCAAAAGAAGACCAAAAAGAAATTCCATTTCTTTTCCATAATGTGTATATTTAATTATCATTTAACACTCTTGTCCAAATTGCTGTTTGGTTTCTCAAAACATATTTTAATCCAGTAAACACATGCAATTTGTTCTGTTATTCTAGGGACAATATTACACCTACCAAATAAGTGCAGTTGGCTGCAAGACAGTGCACAGTGTGACAAAATATTCTGCACCTGTTCCATGTACAGCATAGAATTAAGCTGGAACACAACAGGTTTGATTAAAAATTATGAGAGACAACAGTCTTCTACCCATTATTGATGCTTTAGTCATTTCTAGATTAGTTTACTATAATATGCTCTAAGTGGCATTGAAAATAGCTCATGAACTTCAGATGATACAGATATGGTTTTCAAACGGTACCATCTGTGACCATAACATATGTGTCCTAAAACAGCTGGCCCTTGAAGCCAACAATTCTCAAAATCATGTGTATCTTAAGCTATATCTCACTGCCTTCTACTGGACCCAAAAGGAGGCTAGTAGAGGAGGCCATGTTATCTCATCACTCCTTCTAATAAGTCAAAGGGAGTAACAGCAGATGGAGATGCTATGGGAAGGGAAAGCAAAGGCCAAGAGGTAGTTGTTCCTATCTTGATAAGGCAACAAGGTGTAAGGCATGATGGTGAAGTAAATTTCTAAATTAATATGGTTTGCTGAGCAAAGCTGCAAAAAAAAACTTCTTGTGGATTTAGTAGCGTGCTCAAATGATAAGCTGCACAAAACTGCACAAAATCATGAAATATTATTGTGGCCTGAAACGCACGGGCCAAATAAAGTGGCTTCCGGGCACTTTGGGGGCATGGTGTTTAGATGACGCACATCCCCAAAGCAGCTATAAGCTGCTGTAAGGCTGCACTAAGGCGGCAAGAGCTGGACCTTTTAGGAGCAGATTAAATTAGCTCCTGCTGGTGGCTGCTTGGGACTGCGGTAGTAGCCCACTTTGGAAGCAGGTTGGGCGGTTGTTGTGGTCCTAGCATGAAGCCATTTCTTCCAGGCCATGTGCTTCAGCCCTTTGTGCATCAAGATCAGAGACTTTGGTGCAAATGGCCCAAATACACAGTTGTAACATTGACATAGAAATACACAGATGAATGAATCAAAGGCACTCTGGGTGAAGAGAGCTATTTCTTCGTCAGTCTTACTTGCTGAGTTAAAGAGGGCTGCTGTGTGCTTGGATAACAGAATGAGGAAATAAATATTATCCTTTGTGCTACCATACCAAGGAGGTCTGCAAAACCATAGGGAATTTACTCAGGAGTGAAATTAACTCTGGGAGTAATTGGCATAAAAAGGGACATTCAGGCAGCGAACTGCTACAGGAGGGAATATTTAGATTTTGGATTGCTTAAAATTTGAAAAGAGTAGGAAGAAAGCCTTTCAGTGATTAATGTGGCTTAGTTTTAGGATGGTTCTCAAATTCCATATTCTTAATCTGATTCGCATCACGTGGTAAATCCCCATCATTCTGTTATATATTTCTAAAATTGTATTGAGCAGACAATTTGGTAGGCATCTTATCTTGACCAGGAGAGTTTTAAACTGATATACATAGGGAAGAGAGACAGTATTCCATAGGGGAATACAATGCCAACAGCTAATAAATGTCTTTACAGGCAAACAGTTTTACAAAGGCGACTTAGAGTATATATCCCTCCCTTGGACTTGCTGGAGGAAATTTTAATATCCAAATTATAGCCCTGAGTCTGGAAGGCATTGAGAGCACAGAGATTTATAGCTCCTATTAATAACCAATTATTTCTCAAGCACACTTGCTACACAGTAAGGCGTGAATGACTCGGTGTCTCAAAATGCTAAATGTTCTGTTAAAAGTGCAATGACAAACATCATATATTTTATAATGATGCCCCCTTTCTGGATGTCATGGCATGAAAGCAATCACATACACTGTATATGGTCCTTGAACTGAACAATACCTCAGCTGTTCTGCTGGATGAGAGATAGGAAGGACAGAGTCTCTTCCTATCAGCAATTTTCCTCTGGCATTTCTAATGTCTATTGCTGGGCATTTCCTAGTGCTGAGATATGTCCAAGTTGGAACTGGCAAAAAAGAGTCAACAATTAAGTGGAGCAAGGTTTGGGAGATATAGACGGGAGGACTTCTTGGTTAGCAAGAATAGTGGCACCGTCTGCCAACCCCACCCACCTTTAGACTTTTCTGTATAACCTGAATTTTGTTGCAGTTCTCACTATATGTTTTTTCTCAGACAAAAATGTCCTGGAATTAAGTCTAAATATGCAAAGATATGTGTACTATGATAAAACAAACTCTGTGGACCTTGCTATCCATGGATCCTCAAGAGTACTGTTGTTACTCAATATTGGTGCTTATCTCTAAGGACACTTTATATTCATTTCTATTTGCTGTTGATAAAGACTATAACTTTCTTCATTAAACCAGATTGTAGTCCAGGCCTTTGGGTGATATTCCTCTCCAGTTTGGCTGCTCATTATGAAGTTATGAGAACAAAGCCAGGAACATCCCAGCTATTTACTACTGAAAACAATTCATTTATTGTTGGTCTATGATCTGGGCTCAGTTTTTTCATGCCATTGCTTTTTCATGAGATTACTTGGGTGTAATTCTTTTGTTGATATTTTGGGTGATGAACCTTGCCTGTGGTCCCGGTCTGGTGCCAACTGGATGCAAATGCAGGCTCCTCTGCAACTCAGGATCAAAGCAAAACTCCAAACAGGCTTTTCAGTTTGCTGGAACAATGCCTAGTGAAACAGCTGTTTAATTAAAGAATCAGACTCCAGCAGTTTACTCCTTAGAGGGCTTTATTTCTTGTTTCTAAATAACACGAGCTAGTTACTACTATACAAAAACTCTTACTGTCACACCACACTATCTTCAACTCTCAGACTCCAAACTCCCAGAATTCACTAGAACAGTGTTTGTTTCTCATATACAATATTATTCCCACGATGTGACTACTAAGTCCAGCCTCCTTTTTGTACAAGTTGCTATGCAACATAGAAACCAATCCCTGTTCAGACTGAAGACATATCATGTTTACATTTAGTCTTGTTCAGTTGACCTTGGATGTCCATCTGTGGCTCTGGCCTCTGGCCTCCAGCTGTAGCCAGTTTAGACTTCTGCAGCCATTGTCACATCTGAACATTTTTACCTTAAATATACATTAACATCTTTGTCATTTTAGTTTGTTATAAGCTTTATGGATTACACCCTATTATTTTAATGGTGTATAAAAATATTGAATTTTTGAATGTGTTTTTTAAAAAATGTGTAAAGAAAGTCTGTATTAATTCATTTCATGGTTTCACGTGAGTTGTAGAATACGCCATGGATAGTATAAAGTCCTCCCGGCCCCCACCAATTGATTGTTATTACATTTTTCTATCTTAAAATAGTGGGTTCATTGACAACATATTCTTCCTTGTAGGAATCTGTTGTACTTTAGATGCTCAGTGTATTTTCCATCATCTTTTTATTTTATCCTGATCATATTTCCCTACTGGTCACATAGTATCCCTACTCATAGTTTACATTTCCCTTTAATTTCACAGATCTTATGGAAAAGATCTCTTGTTCTATCTTTTTGTTGTCTTCTTCTATTTCTCTGCTTGGATTATTATAATAGTTCTCTTTGTCAGTACATGCAAGTTGCTGAACATACAAGTTGCTGTTAGATATATCTTTAGTCAGAACTGGATGGCAGATAATATTCTTAAATTTTCTTATAGCAACAATTTCCTATTAACTATTAAGTTCAAATTCATCTTAGAAAGACAGAAGAGTATGTTTTGACCTCTGTGGATTTAATTTTCCAAGATTTGTAGTGTAACCGATTGCAAATTGTGCCAAATGCCCATACCTCTGTATTTATTCTCTCCTTGTAGCCTTGTCTACAGTATTGGCCTGAGCCAGGACTGCAGCAGTATGGGCCAGTGGAAGTGGAATACATCTCTAGAACAGCTGATGAAGATGTTATTACGCGTCTTTTCCGGGTGCAAAATATAACACGGGTAAGAAACTTGAAATACCATGTTTTTTCTGGTTTATTCCTGCCGCCTTTTTAAAAAAATCCAAATTGCTTACTTGCCCTGCATTAGCAACAAATGAGTTCAATTTGATTTTTGTTCTTAAATATAGTGTTAAAAGAATGGTTCTAGATATTTAATCGACAGGGAGATTACCAGCGTTTCAGAACAGATTATCCTCCCAAGTGTACATGTGTGGAGTGTGATATATCTCCCCTCCTTCATGGGCCTTTTTGCATAGTGATTGTGGCAAATATTGTTCTTTGTCAAATCTGGATCTGAAAGGCTGTAGAAGAAGGTTTCTTACACAATATGCCTTCCCACAGCCTAAAAATCCTACAGGCACTAAATGCCATCTGATCTTGGAAGGTAAGCAGTGTCAACCCTCATTAGTACTTGGATGGGAGAGCAACAATGAATACCAGGTGCTGTATGGTACAGTTCAGAGGAAGGAACTGGCATGACCACCTCTGAATATTCCTTGCCTAAGAAAAACCTATGAAATTCATGGAATCGCCATACGTTGACAGGCAACCTGAACACATGCACACACATGCCTTTCCGAACATCACAAAACCTTGGTAAAAGATGTTTATGGAATGACCTCGCCATTTGACAGAATAATATAAAACTGCCCCCCCCCCCATCCACCCTGCTAGTTTGCTTAAATAATTGATCGTGGGGCTCAAACACATGGCCTCAAAGGGCTGCCGTTAGGCCAATCCAGGTACGGGACGTGCACATGATGCGTACTCCCAGATTGTGCAGAGACCACACAAGGGCCATCTAATGTGGCCCAAACTTACAGAATCATAGAGTTGAAAGAGACCGCAAGGGCCATCCGGAGTGGTTTCTTACTGCTCCTTTTCACAGCCCACTCGGGGCCATGGCAGTGGTTGCCCTCAGGACTGCACCGTCTGCTTGTCGCGGTCCTGAGCGATTGGGGTGGGAGTGGTCTCTGGCCACTCCTTTTGCCCCGTCTTCTTTGCCCCATGGTGAGCTTTTCTGTTTCCCTTTTGATTACTCTAGTCAATATTGGGCATAACTGGTTGGGCATACAGATGATCAGAGTTTGGAAATAGCAAGTCACATGGAACTCCTTACTTATAATTAATTCCTTTAATGTTGGATAAATGGAGCAGTTATTGTAGCTAAATATAGGACATCCTTGTCTAGTGATCTTAGAGCACCTTTGAGACTAACACACTGATTAGCCAGAATTAAAAGATATAGCCATGTTAGTCTGTACAATCATTATGTAGAGAGATCTTGTAGCACCTTTGAGAGAAAGCACCTGAAAGAAGTTGGCAGCATGAGCTTTTGTAGACTTAAATCTACTTCCTCAGATGCATCTGATTAGTCAAGGTTCTCAAGCCTTCTTTTTTGACATTTTTAAAAATTATAATTATAATTTTATTTTTTTATTTTTCTTTATTGTAATTTACAAGAAATTATAATAGAACAGAAAAAGATAGGGTACAGGCAAAACACTAATAAGGAGGGATATATGAGGTTGTTTTACAAAGACAGTCATTTAAATATAAGTCATTATAATTATTAGTTTTCCCTAAGCGCTCTTTTCCAGAGATTTAAATGCTGGTCTGACAGTTTTGGCTGACAAAAATGATTGTTAATCTATTCTTTAAAAGGACACTATTTCTCTTCAAAAGAAGTACAATAGAGGTTATTTATCATGTCTGACAATTTTTCCATTAGCAAACTATCCTGTATCCTCTGCTACCAGTTATCCATTGTTAAGCTGAAAAGAGCAAAAAGGTGATACCCTAAACCCAAAAACAACAAGTTTGAAAGCGAACACAGTAGTTTTATTAGGACTAAATGAAGCGATAGCATGCGAGAAGAATTAAAAAGATAAAATATATACAATCCTGCAGACAGACTGACTTGTTTTGGTCTGTGTGCAAAGCCCAAATGTAAATAAAAGGGTGGTGTTACCAATACTGTATGTACTAGGCTAGAAAACTGTAAATCCCAAATAATGTATCAGATGTATGGAAGTGTCATGCATACAGAGTACTAGTACAGATACAAATAAGGTTCTTTACACCTCCAAGAAGATGAATAAAAGGGATAACAGAGTAAGCCCATTACAACTGAGAAATAAACCAACCAAGACCAAACGCGTTTCAACTAAGAGTCTTCATCAGTGGTCAGGATTAACTGGTGTTACAGCTTGAAAAATATATATCAAAATATGTGGAGACATCCAGTAATAGTAAGCAAGTAGTTGTCCAATATGGACCTTGTGTGGTACAGAAACTTGGACGTCCCACAAATAGTTACAAGCTTGATACAATTCTCTCCAGGGAGAGAATAACCAATCAGAAGTTGCCTCTGTTTTCCTGTTTTCCTTTTGGGAGAATACTTAGGACTTTATCACACAGGGGAATTCAGGCAAAATTGGGGGTTTAAACAGTGATTATCCCATGCCAAACATGATATCTCAATTAAGATTTTCACACAACATCACTATTAAGCAGGCAGTCAGTAAGCAATAAACATCAACAAATCATTCATGAGAAAATCCCAAAAATGATTTGTTGCTGTCTATTGCCTGTTTAATAGTGATGTGTCTCAAAATCTTAGTTGCAATATTGCACGGAATAATTGCTGTTCAAACCCCCGATTTCCCCGATGTGATAAGTTCCAATGACAAATATTTAATCTGTGCTGCATACCGTCCTTGCACATGCTCCCCCATGCTGTCCCTGCACAGTCCTCCCTGAGTGACGGTGCCCCTTGCGGTTTCCCTTTGTGCCAGTCCTATGCTCCCCTCCATCCTTTTCCTCATTAGGAAAAGGGCAAGGCAGCACAGAGGAATGGAGAGAGTGCCACCCCTGGAAGCTCCACCACTACCCCACACCGGGTGACACCTGGTGTGGGGACACCACTGCCTCTGCTTACAATGAAATCCCTCCAGAACAACTGAAGTACAATAGAAACAACATCTGATATAAAATGTAAGCCTGTGACTCTATCGTCAGCTCGTTTTTCTTCTCCAGTATGCTTTTTAACATCTTTTCTCTGATGAACCTAGTGGAGCTTCAAAAGCTTGCATGATTATTGTCTGCATTTTGCTTGTCCAATAAAGGTATATCTGTTTTGTGGATTTTGGATTTTATTGTATTTTGCTGCATAGCCAGCAGGGCTATGTTTATGTTTCACACAAAACAGTAGAGTGGAAATACATACAAAAAGCCAAGTGCAACAAACAGATTACTACCACAATCAACTAGAAAAGAGTGCTATCAGAGGTTTTTCAAGTGTTTTCATTTTTGTCAGAGTATGGGCATAGAGTGGTGCATGGAGTCCCCAAGGCCTGTTTTGGCCCTTGCCCCAACTATCATTTTCTTATATGATTTTAAGTTATATGTAACCTTTCTATTTTATATGGTTTTAAGTTATAGCATGTCTTGCTGGGCTATTGACTGTAAATAAAGATTGAATTTAATTAAATGTATTTTTAGTGGAGAACTGCATCCCAAGATCTAGAGAACAGCAAAAATCAAAGGATAACTGCTTTCATTAGTACAGGAAAGATAATTCAGGCCCACTACAGATCCTCCGGATCATTGTGACGGCAACCTCACAGCCACGACAATGATCTGCTGCAAAAGGGAGGTCTGAAATGGAGCTCCTTCCCACGAAGCCGGCTTGGTGCCATTTGTGTCCTGGGACGTTGTGGTAATGTGTCTTGTGCACCGTGCTGTTTGGACACGTCACACAAGACACATCATTGGCTGTCTAAATGCACATGCACCAAAATGGTGGTGCCCATACATACTAGGGTTTGGGAGCGTGCAGTTGCTGCACGCTCCCGAACCCTAGTATTGGCGGCGGCACCCTGCTTTTGGCCCGTCTGTACTGGGCCTCAGTTTGATTTACTGAACTCCTTTGACTGCCTATTACTTGTTGCATCCCTTTTTTAGTTGAAAATTCATCCTAACTCTTCAAGTGGACCAGACATTAAGCTTAGGAAATAGATCCAAAATTCTTTGTTGATCACTCTGAAATTTGTTTTTGATCACCTTTTTTCCAGTCCCATACTTTCTTGTCCCAGTCCCATTACTAAAGGATTAGTGACAGTTTGAGTGCTAGCCCCAGAGACCATTCCATAAACCAGTTTTGATTCTCATAGTATTTTCATCTGCCCACAGAAGCTTCTGATTTGGTGCTGAAGCTCTGCCTCCACTTGCTTTAAACCATGGGCTTACATAACTATGCATACATAATCCCTCTCTTTCTGACCACATTTGATTGCAAAGCTAACTAGATTACCACTGTATTAAAGGTCATCCTTTCCCTTTCCCTTTCTTCTTTGCCTTTTAAGATTTCTTTTCATTTTTAAAGTTTAAAGTGAAATCTAATAGAGGTAGGTGGTGCTGCCATCCATTGCAGCCAACTCTTATGTTGTGCCCTGTGGGGGTTTTTGTGAGAAAAACATATGGGCAAGATAACAGGAACACCGATCTCTCTTCTTTCATTCCACTGTTGTTCCATGCGTTCACGTGGCCCAGTATTGCACTCTCTCTTTCTTCTGATTTAACACAAAGCATTCCTAAAATTAATTCTCCAACCAGTACATGCACATGTACTCATGTACTGGTTGGAGAATTAATTTTAGGAATGCTTTGTGTTAAATCAGAAGAAAGGGAGAGTGCAGTATTTTAATTTCCCTCTATTTGTTTTTATCAGCTGTCCCCACTCCCTTTTTCCTTATCAATGTACAAAAGCACATCCAGCAGAAAGATTCTTGATAAGCTGCTACACTTATCATTCTCTCATTGTCTGACAATGCAGCCTATCAAATTCAGATTTTTATTTTCATGTTTCAGTTAGAGGGATTGGAGTTTGGTCCAAGCTTAGAAGAGTTATGTCTGGAGCTACTTGTGGAATTTATAATCCGAAAAATAATTTTTCCAACTTCTGAGTGTGTTACTGTCTAGTCTAGGAGTTCCTGACTATAGCTTTCTATGGCTCATTTTGTTCTGAATAACTGTTTTCTGTTTTCATAAATAAAACATTACACAATCTTCTCTGCTATAATGTAAGCTAAGGCATATATTTTCAGCAGCTGAACTGGATGGCTGATCTAAACCACAGTGTGACCCAAGATAACTTATGCAGCACCTGCACCATGTCTCCACCTGGCCCAATGTTCAATTATTTCTTTTTCTGTCAAGTAAATGAAATTCAAACACACAGATCCTGGAATCCTTAGTATTCCCATAGAAAGGGGGATTTCTGTAGGCACCTCATGCATGCCAAAGTAGTGGCTAGCAAAATCAGAGAAAGAATTTTGGAGAAAAGGTCCAGTGTTGTGCTCAGCAGAAAGAGGCCCAGCAGCAAGGCTGACCGATCACACTTTGAAATGAATTATGGCTTGCTCTAGAAAGCAGGCATGGTGTGGTGGTTGGAGCATTGGACTAGGACTATGGAGAACAGAATTTATATCGCTGCTCAACCATGGAAACTCACTGGGTGACCTTGGGCAAGTCACACTCTCTCAGCCTCAGAAGAAGGCAAAAGCAAACCTTCCTGCCTTAGGGTTGCCATAAGTCAGAAGTGACTTGAAGGTATGCAACAAGCTCTTAGAGACAAAACATAGGTGTCATGGCCAGCCACGAGGAGGAGGAGGAGGAGGAGGAGGAGGAGGAGGAGGACTCAGCTCTTCAGGTGCATGAAGTGCCAGGCCCCAGTTCTGCCCTGCCAGGTCCCAGCTCTGCTCTCCCAGCCCCAGTGGATTTGGCTCAGCCAAACCCTAGCTCTGTGGGATCTCCTCCAGTGGAGCCTGGGGCTCAGTAGTCCAGCCTTGCCCCGGTGGAAGTGCCAGACTTGGGAGATATAAAGCAGCAGAGCATTGAAGTTTCTACCTTTAGCCAGAGGAGATCAGAAAGGGCGTGCCTTTGTCGTTCCAAGAGGCTTGCTGAGAAATTTTTGTACACCGCTATGATCTAATTGGAATAGCGGCTTATAAATAAAACATATTATTATTATTATTATTATTATTATTATTATTATTATTATTAAATGCTCATTAGGCAATCAGCAGCTGTGATAAGGGAGCTAGATATAAGACACCTGGCAGACGCTGTGCTCTTGCCAGAGACTATTAGTTCTCATTAGTGAATGCTGCTTGATCTGACTCTTGGCTTCCTAGACCCTTGACTGCCCTTGAATCCTTGACCTCAGACTGGACTCTTGACCATCCCTCTGGTACTCTTGACCTCGGACTGGGCTGGTAGTGTGGCTCTCTGTAATCCTGAACTTTGGACTGGCTAGTGGCTTATTCTATTGGACATTGTTTAGCATTGTGAAGGAACTGCTCAGCGTGTTTATCTTGCCCAGCAGGCTCTTATCAGGCGTGATACTACTGAAAGGAAATAATTATGGTGTTTCTTTAGTTACAGGAGGGACACCTGATGGTCCGACATTTCCAGTATTTGCGGTGGTCTGCATACAGAGATACTCCTGATTCTAAGAAGTCATTTCTACATTTATTAACTCAAGTGGGAAAGTGGCAGGGGGAGAATGGTGACGGAAGGACAATTGTGCATTGTTTGTAAGTATCACCTGAAGGGGACAACTACTGGCCTTTTCAACTGCAGAGAGGTGTTTACCAGCTAACTTTGACCAATAATATCATTCATCATGAGAATACAAACAAAAGTCTTTGAGATTTCAGCATGTGCAAGAAATGACGATGTGAAAATCTTTCCTTTGGGATGTAACATTTTCCCGGATCCCACCATATTCTTGTCCTATATTTAGTTTATAACAGGTTGTAAGGCTTTCTTTTAAAGTCTCATCTGAGAATTTGTGTGAATTTTTTCATTTTTGAAATGAAAAAAAAATACCCCCACATATTTATTCTTATTTGCAACTGTATGCTGTTTCAATGGTTTGTTTTAAAATGTGTGCATGTTTTCTCCAACAAACCTGCAAGTGTGGGTACCCTTCATGAGGAATTTTGAAGCCAAGAGAATTATTTTCTGCCCCTAGTAAGTAATGTAAGTGAACTCTATCATGGTGCTGTTATAGTTTCCTATTTCATTTGTGCATTCCAAACCCTTTAATGAGTGGGACCTGGGTGTACAAATAGGAATTGGAATGGTGTGATCCATGGCCACCTGTGGAGAAAAATGAGGTAGATGGGATGGATAGAATCTTCTTTTATTTGACACAATGTGCTCCCTATATCTCTGCCTGCCTCCTGCTATTATTGTCTAATCTTTTTCAGCTGTGAGTGGTAAAAGAAGATGAACTCAGCACTTCTGTTTCTGAACATTCATCTTAAAATAATGAAATCCTAAACTTTTTTGAGTCCTGGTTTGAGTAAGGACTCATTTCATATAATAATTCCTAGTGTATCATCATTTTTTAAAGTTGTAGCACAAAAACAATTACTTGGGAAGCAAAACTGTTAGAGATTTCGATCTGGGCGCTAAAGAATACTTAAAATATATATTTTTTAAAATTAACTATCTACATATTGCCTTGGTTCAGATAAGAACTGGCTTGGGGGGTGAACACACAGACCAAAAGGCCCATGATCCCTCGAATCTGGTGCCATCTTGTACAGATCATGCAGGCCAATAGCCAATAGGCCCAGGCCGCAATTAGTCTCTGGCTTGAATCGAGTCCAAAGTGTCCTTTAAAGTTGGGCTGTGTGTGGTGGAGTTTCCAGGAAACAATGGCATTACCAGAAAAAAGCCTGCCTCCACTCAAAGAATTTGGTTTGTTCTTTGGAGAGCCATGCCAACTGTTTTTTGTGGGTTGACATTTCTAGCCATTCTTGGAAACTCTGTCACAACAGTCAGCAGACCACACAGGTGACTGTCCCTTTACCTACCACATCACTGCATTCCATACCACATCACTGCATATCATGGCCTGTGATATGCGGAGGGGCCCTTGGCCACATGGATGAAGCTAGGTGCCCCATTCCTGCCCTTATGACTGATGGCAGGGGCCTTCAAAGGGAACACACTGGGAAGGGCTTCATTACAATGGCAGCTCCACAATGCAGAAGTAGTGGGCATATGAACACACATCCATTCATGCACCAGCCAAGCGATGGAAATGGTTCAGAGTTCTCTGAGGGAGTGTGTTCCACTGCCCAATAGCTTTTACTTTCAGGATGTTCCTCCTAATGTTGAGGTGGAATCTCTTTTCCTGTAGTTTGAATCCATTGTTCCACGTTCTGTTCTCTGGAGCAGCAGAAAGCAAGATGTTTGGAATAGAGCCCCAGAAGCCCACAGCCAGCATGACCAGTAGCCATGGTAGCTCTGGAATACTCAAATTACTATCAAAAAGATATCTTTTGCAAACTGTCCTTCTTTATGTGACTGTAACCTATCCATGTGTTGTACAGACAGCCCTCAACATTCATGGGGGTTGGGTCAGAGGATCCCAATAAAAGTGGAAAAAACCTTAATATTTACACACACACACACACACACACACACACACACACAATGTATTCTTCAGACTGCTGCTGCAAAAATATACTTCTTGCTCTTAAGCTGCCTACACTGTCCCTTTGTTCCCTTCTTTGCCTCCTGGCCTTCCCTTCTGCACCTCCTAGGATAGTGACAATGCTGCAGAAATCTCCTTCAGTGTTGCTCTCTGTTAGGAAGGTTCTAATTAGGGGAATTTTAATTAGCTCAAATATAGCTGAGAGGCGGCCCCAACAACGCCACGTGCCGGAATCAGGTCCCAATAGTGTATACCAGAGGTCACCAGAAAGCCCCAAGAGAAAGAGATGCTGATACCAACTAGGTCCAATTAAAAGGGTATCATTTATTACAGCACAGGGAAAATCACACAGCAAAAGTGAGCATACACATACACACACACTCAATGCAACAGCACGGGAGGGGTGAGTTCAGGAGATAGGTTTGAGAAAGAGAGGCACCACTAGGGAATACTACCTTAGAAGTCTTCTCCGGGAAGTCCTGATGAAGCTTGGGTGGACAGTGAATCACGGCCGCAGGAGCTAAGAGCAGAGTTCAAACTGGCGTGGACCAGTTTGCACCCAGGAACTAGCGAAGGAGGGTCCGAAAACCCAGGGTTTTTATAGTGTGAAACGTATCTGAAGGCTATGGGAATCTGCTTGACAAAGGTGTTGATTGCTTGGGCTTTGTTAAGCCGAGAGCAAGTAAAGTGTTGCACAATGCATTTAGTAGGTCTAGACAAAATTCAGAGGGGCATCCGACTTAATTACTAAGTCATTAAGCTGATCACTGGCTCATCAGGTGTGAGGCCAAGTCTATTGTCTTACTTGGACAAGCAGTGGCAATTCTGGTTTGCTGACTCCCAAACTTTCTGAGGAAAATTTCCAATTCCATCTCTTTCTAGCGCTCTGCCTCTGCAAGGTGAGCTGCCTACATGGTCTCCTCGCCTTTAGGTTAATGGCGGGTCCTTTCTGGGGTCAGTCAGGGGTCATAGGACAGACCGCATGTACCCAAAATTTTATTAAAACCAAACTTGGTAACATGTCCTTGAAGAAGAAACACTAAAAGAGATTTTTACAGCAGCCGTGGCAGGACTGAGCCTTGCCATTCTTTTTTTCTGTTTCCCTTCTCGCCACAGTGTGAGTGGTCCATGAGAGGCAGCTTCTACCCACTGCTCACCTGTCTGCAGGGAAAGCGTAGGTGTCCACAAAAACACCAAAATCAAGTGCCTCTGTGCTTTCTTTCCACTTCTGCACTCTAGCAGGCCTCAGCTTGACATCATCATCATTAATTGGCTTGGTTTCATTCACCCTGTTTTTGTTGTGTGCCTTCAAGTCATTTCCGACTTATGGTGACCCAGGGTTTTCTTTGCAGGGTTTTGGCAATATGGGGGGGGGGGGGGGTGCCATTACTTTCCTATGAGGCTGAGAGAATGTGACTTGCCCAGGGTCACCCAGTGGGTTTCCATGGCTGAGTGGAAATTTGAGCCCTGGTCTCCAGAGTCATAGTCCAATCAGTCATAGAATCATAGAGTTGGAAGAGACTGCAAGGGCCATCCAGTCCAACACCATTCTGCCGTGCAGGAAATCCAAATCAAAGCATCCCTGACAGATGGCCATCCAGCCTCTGCTTAAAGACCTCCAAGGAAGGAGACTCCACTACACTCCGGGGGAGTTTGTTCCACTATCGAACAGCCCTTACTGTCAGGAAGTTCCTCCTAATGTTGAGGTGGAGTCTATTTTCCTGTGGGCTCACTTCCCTCTGTACTGTTTTGTACTGCTGCAACTGAATGAGAAATGAGAGATGGGTTGGTTCTATGTGCTGACAGTCCCCATGCATTTTATTTCTTTTGCAGGAATGGGGGTGGCCGGAGTGGCACTTTCTGTGCCTGCACCATGATCCTAGAGATGATCAAGTTTCACAAACTGGTGGATGTTTTCTTTGCGGCAAAGACCCTGCGAAACTACAAGCCAAATATGGTTGAGACTTTTGTAAGTAGCAAGAAGTGTTTCCTTTTCCTGATCTTTAACGTTTTATGAAATTTCTGAACATTTTATGAAATTTTCTTGAAGTAATGAAAATCACTCTGCCATAAAATGCAGGAATGATCCTAAAAGGGGAATTGGACAAAAATATGAATGATTAGTAGCTATCAAACATGGTGGTTCTATGGAATATCATTATGCAGAGGCAGTGTAACACTGAGTGGGACGTGGTGGCTTAGCGGTTTCGACACCAATTCTGACGTCCACAAGGTCAGCAGATTAGCAGCACAAGACCAAAGCGCCACATGACAGAGTGCGCTCCCATCACTAGTCCCAGCTTCTGCCAACCTAGCAGTTCAGGAGCATGTAAAAGTGCAAGTAGATAAATAGGTACCACTTCCATCATGGGAAGGTCACAACATTCCATGCAGTCATGACCATGGAGTCGTTCTTGACAACACTGGCACCTTCAACTTAGTAACAGAGATGAGCACCACCCCGTACAATCATACACAACTAGACAATTACATCAAAGAGGAAACCTTTACTTTTTATAGCATTGAATCCCAGTTGTAGGGATAAGAAAAATTCACAATTCAAATTCACAATTTCTAAATCCTATACAAAAGCTAGAACAAACTAAAAAAAAAGTCAGATATTCTTGTTCTCTGTAAGAAAGGATGTTTTGACACTGGATTGCCATGTCTGGCATAAGACTTACTGTACATTTTTCAATGATTCTCTTTTATATCAATGGGAAACATTTTCACACATCATATAGAGCTTTTGAATAAAATTATGTTGTGTCTGTGAAAGCACTAGGCTTTTTTTTAAAATGAAATTTCAGCCCAAAAATGTCCAAATGCAAAAAAGGGAATATGTGCAAAACCTTGTAATCTTTCTTTTTTTCCCTTTTTTCCTTCATCTGCAAGAACTCCATGTGCAATATTTTATTTCTGCTGAAACAGTTATATGTCAATATTCCCAAATGTTTTGATCTACTGTAGTTTTAAAACCAAAACATATACCCTAGAGGGGTACACCCTAGGAAAGAACACACAAAAACCACATTTTTCTTGGAGAAAATATGTACTTTAAGAAGATGGAAATGTGTCTGTCAGGACAAGTTTGTACAATATATGTGTAGATTTTCACAGATGCTTTAAAAACCCCAACCATAATCAGAGACGAAGAAAGCATGAGCTGAACTTAATGTGGAAAAATATGAATACAGTTTCATCCATCTGCAGTATGGCATTGATAATTGTTGAGATGTGTAAGATCATCATGGCATTTCATTCTCATGATATTTCTCATAGCCATGTTACCCCAAGGTCTAAGTCCTTACACCCCTCTTCTTTTTCAATATCAAGTTGATATTAAAAGGGATGTTTTAGTCATGTGATAGAGCTTGTGCTTACAAATGAACAGAATCTCTAGTATACTTTCCTTCAGAGGAGAAACTCCATTGTCCAGAGACATTTGCACTGTTTGTCCACTCATTTGCAAGTTCCCTTCTCATTCTTTTCTCCTGGAAACTTCATTTTAATCCCAAACTCTGCCCCAGGATATGTTTTGCCCTATAAATATGACTGCCAAGCACGTCCAATTTGGTTTTGTCTGAGATTCAGACAGACACTCTGTCAGTATCTTACTTGACTCCTCAGCATCGCTGTCGACTGCTGAGCCAGTTCATTTTACCGAATCATGCAACTGGAACTTTTGCTTCTGGAATCGGTATAGTATTACCTTTTGCAATCCAAGTGCTCTCTGCTATCACTTTTTATATCAGTAGTTGTTGTAAATATGTCTTTGAGTGTGTTTTTGTGTGAGTAGTAATTTCCTTTTACAAATAAAACTACATTTGGACTTTGCATTCTAGAGTTTTGTTTCTTGGAACTGTTATACAGAGGGTTGATTCCTGCTTTGATTTGCCCAAGCCCCCTTAGCTGCTGTAATTGAGCTAATAAAATTCCCCTATTAAATATTGGTTGTGGGTGCCCTCTCAAGACAACCAAATTCTCTACAACACTAGGAATATTCTTCTATTCAATATTCTCTACAATACTAGGAATATTTCTATAAGGAGACATATCAGTAATAGAATTACGTAAGGAGAGGGAAGATGACATTTTCCTAAAGTGTGAATTATCAAATATCTACCTTGCAAAATGAAGTATATTTTAAGATGGATGTAATTATGTAGGGAGGGAGGAGAGTACAACAGGAGTAGAATTAAATGGAATTCCACTCCAGTAGAATGAAGTAAAAGCAATAAAAATGCAGTAACTGGCAAGGAACTATACAACCTATAGAGCTAAATTGCTGGGTATTAACTAATGCAAACAAGAGTTTTCAACCAGAATACAATTTCTCCCAACCTCAGTTGAACCTGCAAATCTATTTTGTGAGACTCAGTTTAATGAGTAAATACAATTTTGCTCTTTGCTATTACTGGAACTTTACTGATCTTCAGCCATAGAAGATCTGACCCCTCTGTGCATCCTTTCTGGCACAGACCTTTTTTTTTTTCCCTTCATTGCTATAATACAAAAAGATTATGTGTTTTTAATCTCACTAACCTTGTTGATCTCTTCCCTTCTGGTGTTCCCTACACCTGGGACATTAGGGTCTTGCTTTTCAAACCCACACAAAACTAATTGGATTCCATTTGAAAGGAAATCAGCATTCCAAAGAACCATATACCTAGATAGAGTTTTGCTGGAAGACATTCTCATCTGAGATATCTTGTTGTTATTAACTGCCATCAAGATGACTTCAATTTATTGTGGCCTCGTGAATGAGAGACCCCAGGTCACTCAGCTCAGGTCTTGCAGATTCAGGGCAGTGGGTTCCTTGATTGAATTGATCCATCAAGAATGTGATCTTCCTCTTTTACTACTGCATTATCACCTTTTCTAGTAAGTCATACCTTCTCATGACTTGTCAAAAGTACAACACTCTCAGTTTAGTCATCTTGTCTTCTAGGGGGAGTTCAGGCCTGATTTGCTCTGGGACTCATTTATTTATCTTTTCAGTAGTCCCCACTTGCTTTTGTGCACCACTGCTTGCATTCCTCTCTCTCATCTCTTTTACTCCTCCCTCGCCTCACCTTGAACTCATGCAGTGTGCCCCTCATTTGCTTCTTGTACACTGCTGCTTATACTGCCACTTTCTGCCTTTCCTACCCTTGTAATATGCCCCTCACTTGCTTTGTGCACTGCTTACACTGCTCACTTTGTTTGTTCTACCCCTCCTTTCCTTCAACTTGAACCCTTAGGCTGTGCCCATCACTTGCTTCTTTCAGACAGCTGCCTCCCACTTCTCCTGCTTCTTTCTTTGTCTCACTCATACCCTTGCAGTGAGTCACTTGCCACTTGCTTGCATTTTGCACACCACTGCTCACACTATTCACTCTCTTATTTTCCCTACTCCCTCCATTGCATCTCCTCATTTTTTCTCCTCCTTTGATTGCCTCTTATGCATCACTGCTCACACTGCTCCCTCTCTTATCTCTTCTCCTTCTTCCCTTTACCTCACCTTGCACCCTCAAGGCGCACCCCTTGCTTCCTTCTTGCACACTGTTGTTCATACAGCTCCCTCTTTTCATCTCTCCTACTTCCTTCTTTGCCTTACTTTGCAGCATTGCAGGTGCCACTCCACTGCTTTTTGCCCACCATCATTCATGCAGCTCACTCTCCAGTTTCTCCAACTCCCTCCCTCATCTCATCTCTCACCTGTGCAGTGCACCCCTTGCTTGCTTCTTGTTCACTGTTGTTAACCCCAGTCACTCTCTCACCTCTCCTACTCTTTCTCTTGCCCTAGCTCACATTGTAGCAGAAAGGCACTTGCTTTCTTCTTACACATTGCTGCTCTTGCCACTCTCTCATCTCTCCTACTCCTTGCCTTGCCTCATCTTGTGCCCTTGCAATGCACACCTAGCTGGCTTCTTGCACACCACAACTCAAACTTCTTGCTTTCCTCCTAGGCAAATTTGCACACCAGAATACATGTATATGCAGAAAAATGGATGCAAATGTCCATTCAGACTTTTAAAAAAAATTAGAGTAAGAATTGAACAGAATATAAGAATGGAAACATAGAGAAATCGAAATTGAAAGAATGCCCCTTCTTCCTTGTGCTCATAGCACATGTAAATGGTTTGTGGAGCTATTGTAGCCCTGTCACTTGGCATGCTTACCAACTGCCCAACTTGTGAGCAAAAAAGAGGTCTCTACACCAGGGTGACCACAAAGGAGAACAAGGCACTGCAAAATGTAGGCCATTCAAGAAGAATATAGCACATTACAAAATAAAAGCTAAAAACACAAATATAAATTTAAATTCATTTCAAGTGGTTTATTTACAGCTATATTACGTATAATGTATTACATTATGTACTCAGCGATATTTTTCTGATGAACTTAGCTTCATTAAAATATCTTGTTGCCTTGTAATATACTTATAGAACTCTGAGCAAGACAAATGCTTAAAGTTGTACTTTACTAGCAACAAACGTGCCCTGAGCTCTGAGTGCAAGTCTTGTCTGCTGCTACTTATAGGAATAAAGAACTTCAGAAAGATCCATCCTGTCCCCCTATTTGCAGCAAAAACAGGCTGCCAAGTAGATGCATTTGTTTAATGGAAACAGCAAATGTGGTATTATTCAATGGCTTTTTAGTCATATTCAAAGTGGAGGATATTCTGAAATTCCTCCTGGACAGAAAGTTGACATGTATTGCTGATTTCCACTGGCAAAACATATCCAGAAAAAGGAGGACATGTGGACATCCTGCCCTACACACATTTATGTGAATAGGAAGCCTCACACAAGAGGTTCATCCAGGGACAATCAGGAGCCCTATAGACATAAATGAGTACACAAGAAAGACCCCTTCTCAGGTTTACAAAAAGGAGATGCGTTCAAAAACCATGATGATCTTATTTATTTATTTACTACTATTAATTTGACAAAACAAGAAGCCCACTTCTTTATCTGTTTTTCCTTTCTTCTTTCTCTTATAGGAACAGTACCACTTCTGCTATGAGATAGCCCTAGAATATCTGGAGTCCTTGGAGACAAGATAGCACTTTACGAAGAACACACAAAGCCATGCATTTGTTTCAAGGTTTGGGCTCAATATGCATTTTGACCCCAGATGTTTGCATGAGAGCAAGAGGGAGGAGAAAAACAAAACAAAGAAAAGGAAAAGAATGAAAAATTCAGAAGCAAGACATGGGGCATGTCAACCATTTCTTCCCTTCATCCTTCCTCCTAACCTTCTTTCCTGCCTCTGTAGAGGCTGGCAGACCAAAGCCTACACAAACTCATCCTATGTACACATCTTTGTGTATGTGCCAGCTGGGAGTTTGGTAACTGTGTGTTACTGTATATGTATGGGACCTGGTGTGCAGATCCCATACATCAAACTGGATCTCCTTGTGATCATACCATTCACAGCCTGAAATGGACTGCAGAGAACATGAGGAGCAGCAAAGGCTAAAATCTTGTAAAATGGCAACACGACCTTGAAAAAAGCACTGGGATCTTATGTTTAAAAAGTGAAGAAGTTTTATGAAGAGTGATGCTCTAAGATCTTCACAGTCACTTTTATTTGGGAAACGACATGAACTAGAAGTACTAAATGGTTCTTGTACAGTTTTTGCTTTCTGTTTATATCCCTAGGTCTCTTGTTTCTAGACTTGACGCCTGCTTCCAAAGAGTTATTGAATTTTTACCTGTCCAACAGTTGGCAGGAACCATGGCTCTCCCTATCACCAACAATGATTCAATTCTGGTGGACATTTAATAAATGGAAAGCATACAGGCTGCTTGCTCAAACTGATCTGTTACAGACCAGGTTTTCCTAGTAACCACTACGTCTTTCTGTACATATTATCCACTCTAAACTTCAGATGTTGAGAAAGAGATCGCTTCAAGGCCTTTTGGCTAAGATCAAGTGTGTGTGAGAAAGTGACTTACCATATTTTTCAGAGGGTAGGTTTCATTCCTCCAGTCCTTTTAAGTCACTTTCTAGGTGGTTGTCCAACCCTGAAGCATCCTAAATGTCACACCAGTCTTCAAAATCTCTGACTCACACTCATACACACACACAGTGTTTGGGGCCATCATCAGATTGCAGTTAAACAGAATTCTCCCCCCCCCCCCTCATTGGATTGGCTCATATTGTAACAAGTTAAATATATCTAGAGATGTTCTTTTTAAGTCTCAGGGTGCTTGCTGGCCCTGCTTTTTATTGCTTGATTTCAGCACTTAGGGCTAATATGGTTGGAGGTCATTTTGCCTTGGAACAGATGAGCTTGGCTTATGAGTGTTCTGGAAGTAATAGTTCTACATTTCCTTTGTGCAGTTTGGCTCCTTGCGGTGAGTCAGAACTTAAGAGGAGAGAATTGTGATGAGTTAGAGAGCCAGTGTGATGTAGTGGACTATGAATCCCTGCTTGGCCATAGCAAAACACTGGTGACCTTGGGCAAGTGACACTCTCTCAGCCTCAGAAAAAGGAAAGGCAAACCCCCTCTGAGCGAATCTTGGCAAGAAACTGCATGATTAGGTTCACCTTAGGGTTGCCATAGGTCCTATACAATGAAGAACAGTGCCAGTGGTTCATTTTAAAGATGTAGGAAATGAACCATTCGGATCACTTGCACAGAAAATGAGATAACAAAATGAAATTTGTTGCCTCTTCTGATATACTTGTTCCTTTCTTTCTATCTTGTGTTTGTCAGATGCATAGATGAAAATAACATTCCTCAATTCTACCTGTTCTGTCATGTTGCTGCAAGCTTTTATTCTCTTTATGGACACTTGGTAATATGAGTAGATGCAATGGGCTCCTATTGAAGAAACACGTTTTGTATGAAAATGCTAAACCATTCAATAAAGTCAGATAGTTCATACAACAACTCTCCTTTGAAGGAATTTATACTAAAATTAACATCTAAAGAAGCAGAGTGTCTTGTAAATGGCATCTGCCACATTCTGTCAATGACTTTGATGGCCTATATAATGCTAACTTGCAGTACATGGGGGTTTTTTTGCAAAGGAAATCAACCAAGGAATAGCTGCACCTTGGCAAGTCATTGTCACAATCTCTATTTGTGCTTTACTTGTGCTTTAACTTTAGCAGCTATCACAGGTTCTAGTTTTTCAGGTGAAGTTATTCTAGAGATAGCAATGAAGATCATCACTGAGATAGCCATATTCAGAAACTTGGCAGTTAAGATTTTGTTGAAAAAATTACATACAAGTTAGTTTTACAAAAAGGATTTAATACAATTCAGGGGAAGAGGCATTTGTATCACCACAGATAAATGTGAAAGAATGTTCCTTATGTTACCGTTAGACTCCATTATACGCATAGCAGATTAATTTCTGAAAGCATCTAGTTAGAATTCATCACTTTCCCACTGTGTTCAGTATCTTTTTGTGTTATAAATAAAAGAGAAGCAAGTATTTCTGCAGATTTGGCCACAGCTCATATTTCCTGACTCGAGAGGAAGTTTGGGAGAATTTGAAATGCTTGTGTCAAATACAGAAAATTATGACTCCATAATTATTTTCTGGTTCAGGTTAAAGTCTGAACAGGAAGAAAATGTAAAGCCATTTCACTTTCTTCTTCTCATCTCTGACCATCTAAGCCCTCTTCCGCTCACTTACGTGGTGGTGGTTCCTGTTGCTCTGGAGGTGGAATCTAGGAAGAAGCAAAGAGAAGTTCTTCTCCACTGTCTGGTCAATGCATCAGGTGCAAATTGACCAGGGTAATGTGATCTCTTAATAGGAGTAGACAATAAGAAAACCATGGCTTGCGTCTTGTTCAGTATTTATAATAACATAAACCAGACTCAACATCATATGTTTTGGAATTCATGCTTATGGTTGTTTCACCGATGCAATGATCAAAATGGGCCCCCCAAAACCTACCTTAGAAGGCAGACAGCCTCAACAACAGAATTTCCATGGCACTGGGCAGGGACGTAGCCAAGGGGGGGGATCTAGGGGTCTGGACCCCCCCCTTCCATTAGAAAAATGAATGGTGTGTGCTGCTGCGCCGCCGCACTCAAGCCCCATTATAATGGTGACACTTAGTCTGCCCCCCCCCCTTCCTAAAATCCTAGCTACGTCCCTGCACTGGGGAATGAGGTAGTGAATGACAAAGTCCAGCCCTCTTCTGTCAGTGAACACTTTGAGGCAGGCAACTGCTATAGCTTCCCATCGTAAAGTGTCTCAATACCAGGAGAGGGCTGGATGTTTCTCCAGGCAACCAACCAACTCCCAGGGTCTCCGAAATCAGAATCACAGAGTTGGAAGAGACCACAAGGGTCATCCAGTCAAACCCCTGCCATGCAGGAAATCCAAATCAAAGCATCCCCATTGACAGATGTCATCCAGCCTCTGTTTAAGACCTCTAAGGAAGGAGTACTCATTAGACTCCAAGGGAGTTGTTTCACTTTCAACCAGCCCTTACTGTCAGAAGTTCTCTAATGTTAAAGTGGAATCTCTTTTTCTTGCATCGATTGCCCGGGTCATCTCTGGAGTAGCAGAAAAAAGCTTGCTCCCTCCTCAATGACACCCTTCAATATTAAACAGCTCATATCACCTCTTAACCTTCTCTTCTCCAGGCTAACATCCCCAGCTCCCTAAGTTGTTCCTCATAGGACATGGTTTCCAGACCCTTCACCATTTTAGTTGCCCTCCTTGGACATGCTCTAGTTTCTCAACATCTTTTAAATTGTGGTGCCCAGAACTGGACACATATTCTAGGTGAGGCCTGACCAGAGCAGAATA
This sequence comes from Sceloporus undulatus, assembly GCF_019175285.1. Classification (NCBI taxonomy): domain Eukaryota; kingdom Metazoa; phylum Chordata; class Lepidosauria; order Squamata; family Phrynosomatidae; genus Sceloporus; species Sceloporus undulatus. The sequence goes on from NC_056530.1 coordinate 7,041,306, forward strand.
CAGTGGCACATTACTTCTCTTGATCTAGATACTATACTTTTTTGATGCAGCTAAAATTGCATTGGCCTTTTAGCTGCCGCATCACTCTGTTGGGTGGCTGCCTGATTTCTAAGGTGGTTTTTGGGGGGGTTGTCAGAAGATTGTAGCGATGACATCAGAGCTACTTTGGCATAGCTGTTCCTGATTCAGGATTTCAGCCTCCATTTCCCAAATATTTCTTGCACTAGGTCTTTTCTCATGATATACTTAATAAGGATATAAACTGTCTGTGTCCGGTTTAGCTGCTTGTGTTGCCAATTTTCAGGGAATTTCTTTCCAGGATTTTGATCTGAACAATAATATAAATATTGGGGAATTCCGGATTTTGGTAAAACATTCCAGGGAATATCTTCAAGGCTTGTTGGCAACACCTGCCTTGTGAAAAGGATTGTTCCTATTCATGACATGAGTAGCTCTCTCCATTGAAAGAGAGCTTCCTTTTCAGATAGAACTGTTCTCCATCTGCCCACTTGTTAACATTTCATATGCAGATGTCTAACAGGTGACAGACTTTGCCTTGCATTCCTCAGCAGTGAAATTACCTGTTAAAATTATTTTAATTTTTCATTTTGGTAGTTACAGGGGATGTGTTTTAGTTCTAAAGAGAGAAGTTTTAAAAAGTAAGACACTAAATAGAAAAACACCAATCAAGGTGCATATCCGTTTCTATTTCTGAGCTTTTTCTAGTCCTATACCTCAGCAAGAAACTGAAGTACCAGCCACAGATGCTGGCGAACGTCAGAAATAAACTCTTCCAGAACACAGCCACAAGCCTGAAAACACCACCAAAAAACCAGCAGCATGAACTCTTTGAGAAGGTGGACCAGTTGTGACATACTGCCCTGTTGTCAGCAAAAGGGAATTGCTCATTTCATCTCACATTTAATTAGTTGTGAATGTGGGAGGTAGGCTCAAATTTATTTCTATGGAGTGGGAAATAATTGTGCCATCCATTTATATCATTGAGATCAAAGTTCAGAAAGTACATGGTAGTCTAATTTTGTTATTTTTCCAGACTGAAGAGGACCAGTAGCTACAGGCCAACCTTGACCCTAAACTGCCCCTTTCTCTTGTTACTGTTTTGAAGGAATTGGTTCTTTGTGACTTCTATGTTAGGTGGAAGCCCTACATTGTTAGGCTGTAATTCCCAGCATTACTGCCATTGGCTACCTGCCTAAGCTCCTGGTGGTTACACCAATATCTAGAGAAAGTCCATGAGTCCCATTCCATTTTTATATGAAATTACCTGATTTGAACTATGAATCTGGAGAAGAGAATTGTTTTGTTTGGGTGCATTGTTTGGAGGCTTATGTAGGTGTTTTTGTTTGTTTGCATCCCTGAGCCCATGGCCTAAGAAGGCAATGATCTACTGAGTCACTCCTTGGGCAGACCTAGCACCATTAGCTCCAGCTCCCTGTTGTCTCAGTCGCTGTGACTTCAGTAAACAGGAAAGAGGAAACAGTATGTTGGTGGACATTTTTGGAGGGTTCAATATTAAACAGGATAGTGACCAATGGTTGCAGTCATCTGCAACATCTGTGCAATCTTTGTTTTCTTACCAGAGGATCTGCTGTGCTATACGTGCAACAAGTGCAATTGATTTTTCTGACGGAAAGAAAAGATGCGGCAGCTCAAGGCCATGTATCAATACTTCAATATGTTAGGGAGGATGAAGCTTTTTTGGAAAGTGGAACAGACTCTCCTGGAGAGGAAGAAATGGAGGATTTCTTCTCTTCCAGGGAGGGCAACAATTCCCAATAGATGAGGGAGATACTTGGAGGAAATTGTGAAGCAGAAACAAACTTGAAGAGTTTCATGCTTAGAACTTCACAATCAATTTCAGCTATTCCCTTAATCAGTGATTTCAGACAAAGAACCAGGACCAGGGAGAAGAACCTGAAACATCTGAAGGCATAAGGCAACCTTGAGACTCTATTGGTGGAATTGGGTCTTAATAATTGTGGATTGGGTCAATCTTAGGTGGCATTTCAGTGTATGAGAATCTGGGTCGGTTATATACAGGCAATTCAGTAATATTGTTCAAAAGAAGTACCGCAAAATATCCCATTCTCTTTACCAGCAGCTGCTGCTCAGCCAAGAATTTGCGTAGTGTTCCTGCCTTCGCAGGAGCAGGGAAAGAGCTGGGGCGAGGATGCATGGTGTTGTGTTTGGGCTTTGTCTTTTCATCCTCGTTACATGCCCCTAAGTTAACTTTGATTTATCCATGGTTTTCATATCACAAATCCAAAATTTTGGTCCCAAAAGCTTCCCCTCCACTATACATGGAGGTTGACTTGTATACAAATATATAAGGTAATGAGCCCTCCTATCCATGGATTCAACCAACATGGTTCATAATATTCACATTCCACAAAGAGAAAGAGAGAGAGAAAATCCCAAAAAAAACTTTGACTTTTACTTCAGTGGAAGTGGAGAGGGAATTAAAAATTTTTCTGGGCTGGATTATCCTCCTCACTTTCTTCTGCTAGTCTCTTGCAAAACCAGAAAAGCAGTTTAGCTTCTGTATAATGAGAAACTAAAGAGAAAAGCGGTTGTGTTCAAGACAGCAAAGGGCTCAAGCTTGATCAGGCTTGCATCCTTCTGAGGAGGGTTGCTAAAATGAGTACCAGATTGCTGGGGCAGTTAGCTTACAGTGTAAACCACTTAGGCACTGCTAGTCGCTATGAAGCGTATATAAATGAAGCTGTTTGTTTTTGTTTTTTACATACACTAAGAATGGATGGAAAAGTTTCTGTGCATCACTAGAGTGCCAGAGATTGGGTGCAGACTGCAAACTGGTGACT
>NC_056530.1:7045620-7046545 GCF_019175285.1 Sceloporus undulatus
CTGTAACAGGCCTCAGTGTGAGAGATGGGTGCACAGTAGAACTGGTGTTTGTGAACCAAGATCATAGAGCTCCTAGTTGTTTATGGGAATGGAGTGTGAACGGAGAAGGGAAGTGAATCTGCAAAGGTTATAGAAGTGAAACTTTGCTTGTTAACTCAAAGGATGCGGTACTGTGTCATGCATAAGGGTTTCTTAGGCAAGCAATACTAAAAAGTGGTTTGCCATTTCCTTCCTGTGAAATATAGCCCACAGCACCTGACATTCATTGGTGGGCTCTCATCCAAGTAGTAACCAGGACTGACCATGCTTAGATTCCAAAATCAGTCAGGATCTGATGCCTTTAGAGTATTTAGGTCCAACTGTCTATCTTACTCCCTCTCCTGTTATCCTTTGGTCACACATTTGCATCAATAAAACTGCCTTTTCAAAACTGCACCAGTCACTTGTGGAGATAAACCACAAAACATGATGGTGACCAATAGTGAGCACTTGATGATGACCACTTTTCAAACATTTAGAGAAATGGGGGGGGGGGGGGAGCCTCATCAATACCTATTAACTGTGGTAGGTAAATGACAGTTTCTCAATATTTCAGATACTAATACCAGATGGTAGAGAAGGAAAAGGATAAAATGTCTTTCATTTTTCCTTCCTTATTTTTCCACTTTTCTCTCACCCATATTTATGGCATTGAAAACAGAGGGAAGAGAAAAAGCTAGAACTTATGACATGGTTGGGGGACTCATATATTGGCTTATGTCAGGGGTAGGCAACCTGCAGCCCGCAGGCCGGATGCGGCCCGGCAAGGCCTTGGGACCGGCCCCAGCCTGGTCCTGCCGCCGATTGCCGCCTGAGCCTTTGGCCTATCAGGAGGAGGCGGGCAAGGGGGGACAAGTGGCAGGCAAGGGGGGCAAGCGGCGGGCAA
>NC_056530.1:7046645-7068001 GCF_019175285.1 Sceloporus undulatus
CCCAGTTGTCTGAGGGACAGCAACCCGGCCCCTGGCTCAAAAAGGTTGCCTACCCCTGGCTTATGTACTAAAATGATCAGTGTTCATGTGGTCCTTCTTGTTGTTACAGATAATTTCTCTGACCATTTCCCTTTCCAATTTGTCTCCTGAAAGTATAGGGAGGGTGTCTGGGAATGCTGCTAACACACACTCACACGGCTAACAAGAGCCTGCTCGGCAAAAGTAAAGCACGCTGAGTTGCCAAGAAGCAGTTCCTCAAGCAACAATGCCAAATAACATCCGAATAGAATAAGCCACAAGCCAGTCCAAAGTTCAGGATTACAGAGAGCAATACTACCAGGCCAATCCAAGGTCAAGAATGCCAGAGGGTTGGTTAAGGTGTCCAGTCTGAGGTCAAAGAATCAAAGGCAGTCAAAGGTCTGGGAATCAAGGAGTCAGATCCAGCAGCATTCACTAATGAGAACCAATAAACTCTGATAAGAGAGCTTAGCGTCTGCCAGGTGCTTTATATCTAGCACCCTTATCACAGCTGCTGGGTGGCTAATGAGCGTTTCTCAGCAAGCCTCTTGGAATGCCAAAGGCACGCCCTTTCTGATCTCCTCTAGCTAAAGGTAGGAACCTCAATGCTCTGCTGCTCTATGTCTCCCAAATCTGGCACTTCCACTGGGGCAAGGCTGGGCTGCTGAGCCTCAGGCTCCACTGGAGGAGATCCCACAGAGCAATGGTCTGGCTGAGCCAAATCCACTGGGGCTGGGAGAGCAGAGCTGGGATCTGGCAGGGCAGAACTGGGGCCTGGCACAGCCTCAGGTTCCTCCTGCACCTGAGGAGCTGAGTCCTCCTCCGAGTCCTCCGAGTCCTCCTCGTGGCTGGCCATGACAGAGGAACTGTAGCTAGAATATATTCTTTACACATAGATAGGAGGTCTTAGTTCAATATCTGGCATCTCCATAAAAATATCATCAGATGACATGAAAGACCTCTGCCTGGAAAATAGATAGATAGATAGATAGAGATAGAGATAGAGAGAGAGAGAGAGAGAGAGAGAGAGAGAGAGAGAGAGATGACAGATAGATATGCTGGATAAAGAGACTTGCCTACAAATGTGTTCCTGCAACTGTCCATTCAATTGCTGAGTGGAAGTCTGAAGCAAGGATAGAATAAAATTTCATTGTAAATAACTGAATTTGAACTTTCAATACAGTTCAATGGCGAAATTTGGTGGAATGAAAGCCTTTGCATTTGACACCTACTAATACCACCAAATGAAATCTTTTACCTTTCTAAAAAGCTGTATTTGGCATTTGCTTCAGCATATCACTTCTTGATTCAAGTTCTGTTCCATTCTGTATCCATAGGTGATGCAGTTACCAAATTCATTCTTTAAAATAAAATGAAGCTGCTTCAAATACCAGCCTTCCAGGAGAAACCTCTTGGGGACTCAGGCATCAGGCTCAGTGTGGCCTTAGACATGCTTTTTTAAAATAATAATTTTTAATCAGGTTGGTGTATTTCCTGACCATGTACTGGAGACACCAGTACAGATGGCAGATTTCATACTGCTGAGGTAAGAGCTGCAAATGTTGGCAGCTGTCCCTGGATGTCCCTTTTCATCACTGATGTAGAAAATGGAAAATAAAATAGACTATTATGCTTTGTATCTTCAGGGAACATTTTTCTCTCCTCCCTCCCAAGAGATGAAGCATTTGAATTCAGAGAATCATTTCCAGCACAATGAAGGGAAGTCAATTCAGAGAGTAGAAGTACATTATTTACCGTATGGGTGACTTGAGACGTGTGCAGTTTTACCCTTTCCAGAAATTTAAAATGGCAAGTTGATTTCTATTCAAAGAGGAAGGCTTTGGTTTCTTTCAAGAAAGTAAAGCTATATTTTTAAGGTCTTTAAATTTAAGACAGTCTTCCCCAACCTGGCACACACACCATGTGTTTTAGTACCATAATCCTGGGACATCATAAACATGATGGGAATTGTAGTCAGATCTGAAGGATGCCAAGGTGGAGAAAGTTGGTGTAGAAGGAAAAGTTGGGTTTGTTCCTGCATGGAATTACAGGGGCCCCATGCAATGATTACAAATGGTACATGCTTATATAATCAAATTCTCACATAGAGACCACAGTAGATTCCATTCCTATTCATGTCGATGGAACTTGAATAATTTCTGGTTCACTGACCCATGTTTGAAAAAAAAATTCTCTGGGCTGGGAAAGGGGAAAAATCCTGGTAGGATGTGCAGACATGTATATCTTTGGACACATATTCTTTGACAAAACTTGCTGTGGCTCTAAGGAGATTTGACTTGGGTTAAAGTTGAGTATCAACAGATACCAAGTACTCAGGACAAAAAGGCAACCAGGCCAGAGAGAACAAGCCCTGGACGAGTTCCCAGAGCAAATTCCAAGGGACAAAGGGAAACGGCTCCCCAGCACACATGGGCACGATGGCCTAAAAGCTCAGCTAAGGGCCTATGCACTGAAGCAGTGAATCTACACCCGTGAGAGAGAACATTCCTTGCACGCTTTGGATACCTATTCATTCCTGACATTTCCCATTTTAAAAACGGGTCTATTTTTGTAGAATAGAATGCGGCCAAGGACGTTGTAGAGGAGGGATGAAAGTGACATCAACCCTAGGGACGCCACTGCTCTTAAACGTATGTTGTAACCTCCTTCAGGGAAGGCTGGGATTGAGAACATAAAGTAAATCACTCTGGTTTTCTCTCGGTGTACCAAGAAAGCAGCCACAGCTTTTCTCCATACATTTAGAATAGGGGTTGGCAAAGTATGGCCCAAAAGGCTGCATACAGCCCCAGTAACAATTTTTGTGGCTCCAGACCCCCCGGGGGAGGACAATTACTCCCAAAAAAGAACATTTTGCCCCCTGGGGCTGCCAGGACATTTCTACTACGTGGGACAGGGTAGGGCAGGACAATTTAGGCATATAGGAGGCCATGCTGGGCTGCTCACATTCTGTTTTTAAAGCCTTTCCCGGGCCTAAAATGACCCCCCAAAAAAAGCCTTAAAGCACAGTGAAAATGCCCCCTAAAGGGGAAAAATGGAAAGGGGGCAAAATTTTTTTTTGCAAGGTGTGTAATGAGAGGCATGGCCCTGGGGGGCTAGAACAGCCCCCTAGCTATCCAGTTGCCCAGTCTGGACTTGAGGCATGAAAACAGTCAGATCTATGTAGAAAAGGGCACATAAGGGCAGCCCTGGTGGCACAATTGTTAAATGCCAGTGCTGCGGCCACAATGTTGTGAGTTTAATTCTGAAGGATTCCAGAGTCGTCTCAGCCTTCCATCCTTTTGAAAGTTGGTAAAGTGAATACCCAGCTTGGCTTACACATTGTAAACCACTTAGAGACTGCTTAGTTCAGTATGAAGTGCTATAAAAATGTAAATGCTATATAGGGGCATAATGAAAAGTGGAATAACCTGGTGGGAGAAATGGCAGGCCATATGGGGAGGCATGGCAAGCCAGATCTGGCACAGTACTGCCTGAAAATCTGAACATGAACTGCAAGCCCAGAGCTCCTGATACATGGCTGGTGTTGCCATCAAAGGTATCCTGAGTACCTGTGAACATGTTCCTCTAACTCCAGTTAAATGATGCATTTCCAAACATAAGGTTGGATCATTTGAATTCACACAATCAAATATACATTATAGCTGTTCACCTGATTCTCCATTAGTAGCAGATTTTACATTTAATTGCAAATGAGGAGGCTATCACATGCTGAATTAGTAGTTGAGAATGTTAATGAACGCTCTTTTATGCTTTAAGGAAAAGATATTGCCCAATGTTGTGGAAAATTAAAATTTGCTCCTACTATTTATGGCATAATTAATGCTAATGGCTAAAGGCAAATAGGAAGGAGGCTTAATCTGAGCTGACCCCATTTTTCTTGAATATTATTTGTATATTTTTCACATCCTCACAGAACGCAAGGGGGGAACTAATGAACTCTGCTGTACTGAATATGAATTATTGTTCCTGTAACGTTTTTTAAAAAAAGGAAAAGGAAAGATGAGGTACTTGGAGAATTTTGATACTCTGAGGTGAAAGGTTTCCATTCCCAAGGGGGTCAGGAATGTAATAATAGATTAAATAAATGATAATTGAATAGATTTTAATAGTATGCTTACAAAATCTGCTGATTAAGCAGCCTGCCTAAATTATTATGTATTGGACTAAAATTTCCCTTGGAGAGCACAATTATGTGAAATAAATGGTGTCAGCTAGTGATGTAAATTGCTGGCTTTATTCTTCCCAAATCTGAAGGTGGCGGAGGAAGTTTAATTGCTGTTCTCAGCTTCTCTGTGATGTAAGAAAATTCCATTGGCTCTCCTTGTTCAGGTGAGATGACCTGTTTCCAAAAAAATTCCCGAATAATGATAAGAGGGACAACCAATGATCAAATTACATTGCTATTATTTTTGTTGTAAGAGTTTTATGGAGGGTTTTATGGCTTTATGGTTCACAGACACAGAGAAATTAGGGCAATGAAAGACAGCTGAGTACAAGGGGAAATACACCCCCCACACACACACACAACTGACCTAGTCTTTGTCCACCTCCCAAAAACTTCTCCCTTTGAGAATCGTTGGGGAAACCCACCCCTTTTGGTAGTTCTGGACTCTTGGGGAACCTGGATTTTGAAGTGACTTTTGGATTATAGCTGAATAGAGATTTGAACTGTGGTTTCTCAGAGTTGTATTCCAACACTCAGACCATGGGTGGGGATGCTATAGTGGTGATTTTCAAACTCTGGCCTTCCAGATGTTTTGGACTTCATCTCCCAGAAGCCTCAGCCATCTTGGCCAATATTCTGGGATTTTGAGAGCTGAAATCCAAAAAAACCCCTGGAAAGCCAGTGTTTGGGAACCACTGGTCTAGATGACCCCTTGGATTCTCTCTGCCCTGGTTCACCCAACTCCTGTTGCCTGTGGGAGTCCATTATGAAAAAGGCATCGTCAAGCAGTCCAGGTCAAGGGAGGCAACTAGAATCAAGGTCATTACGGTCAAAGGATAGAAGAAGCCAGGAAGTCCAAAGTATGAAATAGGACTCTGGAAACAGGTATAGGTACTAGGAATGTTGGCCAGGAAACAGACGAGTTGCTTCCAGCACTAGCCTTAGGTAGACTCAGCTCTTAAATGGCTTGACACCTGCTGGTCCTAATCAGAGCTTAGAATTATAGAATCGTAGAACAGAACATGGAGAAACAGCATGGTTCCCAATTGGCAAAGGGGTCAGACAAGGCTGCATCTTATCGTCTTGCCTGTTCAACTTATATACAAACAAACAAACAAACAAACAAACAAACAAACAAGCTTCATTTATATACCGCTTCCTACCGCCTAAGCAGTGTCTAAGCAGTTTACAACTGTAAGCTAATTTGCCCCCAACAATCTAGGTACTCATTTTAGTGACCTCCATGGAAGGATGCAAGCCTGAGTCGAGCTTGAGTCCTTTTGCTGGTCTCGAACTCGCAACCTTATGGTTTTGAGTGAGTGGCTGCACTACAGGCATTTAACCACTGTGCCACCAGGGCTCCTTGAACATATAGTAAGGAAAGCAGGCTTGAACACAGAAGAAGGAGGAGTGAGAATAGGAGGAAGGAATATCAACAATCTGAGATATGCTGACAGCACCATAATACTGCAAGTGGTTGCTGTAGAAGAGTGCTGAGGATCCTATAGATGGCCAAAAAGACACACAAATGGGTCCTAGAGCAGATCAAGCCAGAAATCTCCTGGAAGCCAGGATGACAATGGGGATGTCTCATCAGCAGGGTTACCATGAGTCGAAATTAAGGTGAAGACAGTTAACAACAGCAGCAAAGCATATACAGTATAGGAATGTCAGCATCTTATTTTCCACTAAGACATGGAGTGCACACCCTATTGGCATGATATAAACTTGCTTGCAAGTAGAAATATTTAAGACATGTACCCTGGACCAATTCACCTCTCCAATGGGGTTTTCTTAGCAAGATTAGTTCAGGGTGTGTGTGTAGGGAGTGTTGTTGCCTTTGCCGCCTTATCAGGTTGAAAGAGTGTAATTTGCCCAAGTTGCCCTGCTTCATATTACAATACAATGCAATCTTACATAGGTCTACCCAGAAGTAAGGCAAAGCCCAGAGGCTTTATTCTGAGTAGGCTGGCATGCAGTCAGGTCTTTGTAATGTTTGCTTTCAATTTGCTTTGAAATTTACTTTGGAGTAAACAAGACTGTTAGCTACACACTCTTCCAGTTCAGGGCTTCCAGATAGCTATAAGGGAACTAAAAGTGTGAGGGGAGGAACTGCATTGTAAAGATAAACACAATGGGACTAATTTCTGCAGCCAAGTGTGGATAAAGTTTAATTTTCTCTGCATGCAATTTCTCTGCATGCACAGACAGGACCCTCCAGAGACACAAAGGAAAAGGGTAACATGATGATCAGCAATAAGCTTTAAACCAAACAGATCCTGTTGTCTTTATGGAAGCAGAATTAATAGCAGCACTCTCTGATTTTAAGACCCTGACTGAATGGCTGTTTACATAAAGTACTAACCCTGAACATCGAATTTTCCTTTGAAGTTCTTGCTTCATTGGCAAATGATGTAAAATGAAAATTCTTACACCTTGGTCAAGTAGGTGCCAAATTTCACAGCTTATAAAAGACTTGATTCAAGCATCTAGAAACCAAAATTCCACAAGTTTAACAAACAATGGCCAGCTTTCATGATCACATCGCTAATGTCAACTGAACAGTAAAGGCACAGAAAATGTACTGGTGAGAGAATACTGGAAAGGAACCACATTAATGTCCTGCTTAATGCAGAGTAGCATGTAGCCAGTCACTGACAATCCAACCCACTTCAAAAGATTGTTGTGAGGATAAATGAGTGGTGGAATTATGCAGATAGACTTGGACACCTTGAGATAAAAAATGTGTGGGTAAATAAACATCAGATTTTGCCCTCAGGATTACTGTCTAAAACACATTGCACAAAATAAAAGCAATTGAAAATGAGGTAATGGGAAAACAATCCTGGTTTGTGTTGCACATAAAGTGCTATCCAAATATGCTCTCTCAGCAGAGCTGATGTCCTGTGTCCCATCTCTCAAATTACTGCAGCCTGATGGGCGGTTGCTGGTGGGTCACTCTTGCAGAGCCTGGGAAAGTGGCTTCTAGTTGCCCCCCCCCCCCAATTCTGATTAATATGGAATAATAAAAAAGACCTTAGTAGCTAGAATTTAGTAGCAGAGGATAGCATCAGTTAAATGATATAACAGAACTTTCTACATTATATATATAAAACAGGTGATACTAAATGCTGGAAATGTGGAAAACCGGAAGGAGATTTTTTCCACATGTGGTGGACATGCAATAAAACATAAGAATTTTGGCAAAAAATCCATGGAACTATCCAAAATATTTCAGGCATTAATATACCACTCGAAGCAAAGTTATTCTTATTAAACATGACACATAATATAAAATCCATAAAAAAATAATAGAATTATTCTGTACATGGTTACATGTGCAAGAATTTTATATGCCCAGCACTAGAAAAGTACTATTAATCCATCAATAGAAGATTGGTTGATTAAAATATATGAGGCAAAAAATATGGATATAATATCTGCCTCACTAAGAGGAAAAGATAAAAATCAGATAGAAGAAGAATGGAAATGTCTTAAAAATATTGAAGGAAGAGATGACAAAAAATAAATAATAAATAGTAAATGAATACTATTTGATAAAATTACATCAACACAGGAACAGATAAATACAGAAGCATAAATATCAGGAGTAAAGAGTTAATGTTTTATGATGTGGGAATACTCAATTGTAAAGGAAGTATGACTAGAGAGATAAAGAATTCAAATATCTTTTGTAAATAATACATGTGTTGTTTGTTATTAGAAGGTAATGTTAAGTATTGTAACTTGCTTTGTTTGTGTATTAGTTGATTGTTTTGTTTTCTTCTTCTTCTTTCTTCTTCATTCTTAATGTGTAACGTTTTATTCTTAATAAACTTATTAGAAAAATAATATAACAGAACTTTCAAACAAAGTGGGAAGAATCATGCTGGACTAGCATTAAAGTTACTGAAAGTGATAAATGGTAGTGAATCTGTGTTAGTTTTCTTGTTCTAATTCAAGCATAGAAATCCAGTAAGCAGAGTTTCCAAAGGAGAATTAGCATGTGACATAGGCCCTGGGCCTGTTTCATATTTCCTTGTGTCCTCCCCCATCCCATTGCCTTTTATGTGGAAATAATACCTTTCTGATCATTGGATAGACACTAACTAGAAAATGTCTGAGTTGAAGAGTGCAGAGTTAGAGTATCAGTTTTCCCTCTGTTCTTAATCTCTCCTCCACCTCCGTAAAATTGCATCAGAGCTAATTACTGCTAATTAAACCAGTGGAACTGAAATTATGAACCAAACACAAAGGGGAATTAATGCTTAACTGTCTCATCAAGCCTGATTATTTTTCTGCTATTTGTTTTGCAACAAGGGATGTATAAATCTGTCAAGCTCAAACTGCTCAAAGTTTTCCTTTGTTGACTGTCAAGTTCATTCTGGTTCAGATCCAGACTGCGTCATGAGCCTCACCCCCAAAACTATATGGAAGTTTGCATGTATTTCTGTGCACATTTTTAATATGCACACTTGCTTTCCCACATTGATTAAGGATATTTTTAAAAGACAGGAAACTTCCCAATATATTTCCAATAGTGTATATGCATTTTCCAAATGATGTCATGAAATCAAAATCACAAACTAGAAATTGCATTTGAATCTGTATTTGGATACCATCTCTTTTGTGCCTTTCTGTTCCCACAGTAGAAAAAACACGTGGAGGCTCTGCAAAGTATGTTCATGAGCGATTCAAAGTCCTGACTGGTCTAGCAAACTTATTAGGAAGATGAGAATACAAATTGTCTAATTTGCAGGGAGATCAGTAAAGAAGGGAATGGTAATGAGGGGCCTTTATTGGAGCACATACATTGGGCCAACATTGCTACATTACAAACGGAGGGAAGCTGGAATTTTTAGAAAAGGAGTAGAGAAACCTCCAAGCAAGAAAAACTCTTAACTAGATGTGTGTTTAAGACAGGCACATAATCAACCAGTCAAATGTTATTGCTTTTGGCCAATGGCCTTTGCATAAAACAGTATGAAAAAAAAACAACAAAGTACATACATATCATATTTACAACATCAGTGGTTATATGGCAATTTATGATTTATAAAACTGAACATTTAGAAAAATTTAAGATAACTATATATAACTAGTATAAACTTATTAAATATAATCATCACCTTTACAACTTATGGCTATTTCTGCTATGTATTTCTTCCTAATTCTTTTGGCTGCTAGGGCATACAAAGCTACTCTCCAGATCACATATTTGTCCAAATCTGTGAGGAGGTAAAAACCCACATCTTGTGGACTCTGGCAAGGGTTAGTTTCAATTAAAGGTGTCACAAATCATTCCCTAGGTTCACTATATAGTGGACAAAACAATATGTAGTGGACAAGGTCCTCTATTTCCGGGCATCCATACATGCATGTGCGCTCCTTCATTGGGATGCTTCTATGCCCCCCAACTCTCTATGCTGTGTCCATCATATTCATTCTTAGTTCTGTGAAGGCTTTCAACAATTGTACAAATGTTAAATTGTTTAGGTAGTCTGCGTGTTCACAAATCTCCTTTAATTTATGATATAATGGTGCACATGGGGGAAAATAGACAGTATTTAAATCTCTTTGTGTGACTACTTCCCTTATTCTATTCTTAATGCTCTTTTTCTGTGCATCTGGTTGAAGTCCTTTAAGCTCATTTGATACAACTCCATATTTGATGTTCAGTTGGGCAACATAATGCACCCAGTTTTTAATAGGTATGCCATTGGATAGTTCTAACAAACATTTTTTGGGTAGCCTAGTATTATCCATCCCCTGTACCTTAAGCCAATAACATGTAATTCCTTTGTCTACTTGGCTCTCTATGCTTAGCATGCAAGTTTCCAACCTGACCATGCAAGTTAAAGCATCTTTGGATAGACACAATGACCTCAAACATAATTCTGAGTGGGTTCTAAACTTGATATTTTTGACTGGCACATAAGTGCAAGAGCATCTTACAATTTAAATAGACACAAATGCTAAAGTTTTTACTGGAGCCAGTTACAAGGATCGTATAATTCCCCTATTGGAATAGCTTCACTGGCTAGAGCAGCATTTGTAAGCACAACTGTAAGAGATGGTTATGATCTATGTAGTCCCATATGGCTTAGGCTGAGACTGTATTCCCGTGTATGAACCTTCCAAAACTTCCCCCAGGGGACAGCTTTCTCTCAGTCCCGCAATCATAGCAGGCTCATCTAGTAAGGAGAGAGCCTTTTGGTGACTGCTCCAAGTCTGTGTAATTTCCTTGCATTGCATGTTTGGCTGATCCCCTCTTTGTTCTCATTCCACTGACAGGTAAGGCCTGAAGGTGTGAGACAGAGAAACAATTCTTCTCTCAAGTGTGAGGGCCTTCTCAGTGGCTGCTCTCAGGGTCTGGAACCCTCTTCCTAGACTGATGTCTTTTTTGCCATGGTTTCATAGGCAGGGGGATATATTTTTGTGCCAGCAGGCCTTTGAGGGTTGACGTGTTCAGGGGAAAGGGGCTTTCCTGTGTGTGTTGTTTATAGTATTGTGTTTATAGTGTTGTGTTGCTTATAGTACAGTATTGTGGTATGGGAGGGACAGATTTCCTCTGAATGTTTTCCAACCTATTCAGTAGTGGTCACCTGGAGACCCAACACCCTGGGAATGACACTAAGAGACTGTCAGAATTATAGTGCAAAGTAGTGGTTCTAGTGCCAGTGATAGCATCTCCCTATTTCTGAAATGCCTTCAGAGAAATCTGCTTGGGAAATCTGCTTGACATTCTCATTACTATCGTCGCCTTCAGGCTGCTAAATCCAATGGCTTTTCTGGCACATTACATCAAGTATACAGTGTAATGTCACAATTCAGGTAGAATGTCTCATTTCTCCAAAAGCTTGGGAAGCACATTTTCACGAATTATATTCAGATTCTGATGCTGGCAATGATGATCTTAGACAACCTATAGATAATCTCCTATGCTGGCCTCCAGTGTCTATGTCCAAAATTAATAGTCTAGTCGCCCAACTGTGAGGGCCTCAGGTGAAGACCTAATTCCATGCGAAGCTATTAAAAACAATATAGACTTTTGGGCTCCTATTTTGGCTTCTCATTTCACCTGCATTGATTTACATGGTCAAGCTCCCTCAGATTGGGGGCTGGCAGTCATTGTCCCCATCTTCAGAAATGGGTCTAAGAACAATCCAGCAAACTACAGACCAATTAGCTTAATGAATGCAATCAGTAAACTCTATGCAAATCACCTACACAGAAAATTCCTAGACAGGTTGGAACAATAGAACATACTAGCAGATGAACAAACTGGCTTTATAGGAAGCCAATCTACTATTGATCAATGTTTTATTCTACATCATCTGATTGGGAAATATTCCTCTAGTAATATAACCTCCCTGTATGCTACCTTCATAGACCTCAAAGCAGCTTTTGATTCCATATCCTGAACCATACTGTGGGGGGGAAATGGAAGCATCCTCAATTGATAGGCAATTACTTAATTTAGTAAGAATGTTGTATGAAGGGACTTTCCCTAAAGTTAGATATACCAGGGTCACCATTTTTGTTGTCGTTATCCACTCTCAACTCATCTTACTAGAGCAATTAAAGCAGTGAAAAGAGTAAAGCAAAGTTGCATACTGGCACCACTTCTGTTTAATTTTTACATTAATTTTATGGTGAGCTACCTCCACAATATTAATTTTCATCTTTCAAAATTAGCTGGAACAAACATTGGCGCTTATCTCATGGACAAAAACACATGACTGCACCGCAATGGGATGCAGCCAAGTTGCAGGATGCAGGCGGGAATTATTGCACTTAATTTGCCACCGATTCCGAGTGCAGCCCGGCTACATCCTGGTTTCCCAGTGCACTTTGGAGGCCGCTTTTTAAAGCCAGGGAGTTTTTCTGACTTGGAATAGTGGTCTCTGAAATGCACCTGGGACCCGGGCTGCACTTGCAGGGTAGAATCAGTGGCAAATTACATGTAATAATTCCCACCTGCATCCCACAACCTGGCTGCATCCCATTGGGGTGCAGTTGGGTTTTTGTCCATGCGATAAGCTCCATTGTTGTGCTGCTTTATGCAGATGATGCAGCCTATTGGTCTCAAAAGAGCATTGAGAGCACTGTTTCTCTTTTGCAGAAAATACCACTTAGTGCTTATCTATCAAAATAACAAGATTATGACATTTGTCAGAAAGCCTAGGGGACATTCCTGGACTATAGATGGGTCACAAGAGAGAACAGATCTCCTGCTTCAATTACCTGGGTGTAGTTTTCCATGCTTCAGGAAGCAGGAAATTGCACTGTGACTATGTTGCCAGCAATGTTCAGAGGAGGGCATTGGCTATACAAAAACAAAACAAAAACAAAAAGATCTAAAGGCGGCTACTATATAGTGGCAGCTCTGAAATTATTTGTAGCAAAGACAATAGCTCTGCTCTTATATGGTGCTCAGCTCAGTCCTTCTCTAATTTTGCAACACTGGAATGTATACAATCTAAATTCTTGAGATCAGTTCTTCAGGTCCCCAAATGTATCTCCAACTCTATCTTGTGGCTTGTTTTCTGAGCCCAGAGTTGGAATCATCACTCTCAATTACTGGTTCAGAGTATCATTTTTCCTGTTGGTCTTGCTCCCCTTGTCTTGAAAGATGAATTTCAATCTAAGTGGAACCAAGCAGTTACAACTAAAATTCTAGCTTTGAGCTTCTCCCCTGGGTTTTTACCAAGTATGAGTTTTGACCAAGCTAAAACAACTACAAAATAGTGTATTACTGACAGTGATTCTCTTCTTTTCTTGTCAGTGAATACTGCAAGTATCCTACAACTCCTGTGGCATATTTAAGCAATTTAGAACTGCCTAAACATTGTAATGCCTTGACCCTGGCTCAATGCTGTGCTCTTCCTTCAGATGTTCTCAAAGGATACTATAGGAAAATACTGTATCTGGAGAGATACTGCTTATGTGACTCTGGCCAAACTGAACTGTGGAACATGTGTTTCTTCAGTGCTTGTTCTATAGTTATTTAAGATCTGTTCTTATTTTGCCAGTACTCCATATGTATTCTGGACACATTGAGCAGTTTCTGGTCTTCCTGTGACTTTCTGGTCCTAATCTTACCATGACATGCAAGATGGCCAAACTGTGCTCTGCAGCGATCAAAACAATGATTAGCATCAAGGATTAATATGATAATTCAGTGCTGGTTTCTTTTAGGTGAGTAGGACTTGATCCCTGTCAGCTAAATGTTATCTGGAATTGCTTTCTCTTTTATCTGCTCAATATGTAATTTTACCTTGCTTTACTTACTTAGAATGTTTTAAATAGTTTCAATCATATTTATAACTGGTTTTTATACACTGGTTTATGACCATCATAAAATATTTACTTACTTACTCATTACTATAAATTAGGCAATAGGTTTTTAACAAAATGTTTTCTCATGTACTTTCAAAGCAAAGGACAAATCCATAGACCTCCAGTCCACAGATGACCCTTACTTCAATACTGGCAATGGGATAGCATCCTCCGCCACATCCAAGAGCAGCAGTCCAGGTTTAGGTAGTGCAGGATAATGCAGAGGGAACCTATGGCCTTGTCTTCCAAATATGGTTAACAGATTGAAAACAGGACTTAGTTTCTGTATCTTTATTGGTTGTGTAGAAAAGGGAATTTCAGCAATTATTGCTTATTACACCGGGTAAGAAGCAGCCCACTGAATTTCCCCTTTTTAATACAATCATTAAAAGTAAAGGAGCTGCCATCACTTTTCTTTCTGACAACCCTGCTTTCAAGAGAGACAAATAACCAGGGATCCCATGGGAAACAGTGATGGTGCTGCCATTGCTGGCCCAAATCTCCTTGAGATATCTCACTTTACTCAGTGGTAGGGCTGATCTCAAGTATTTTTTCAGTGCAATAGTCTGCTACAGTAGAAATATATGCATCTGCATATTTTCTGTTCATACACTGACTATCCTTTCAGTTGGCTGTATCCACCCATTAAAGCAAACTGAACTCAGACAAACAAGAATGCTACAATCCAAACAGTAAAGAAAAAAAGATACAAGGATCCATTCAGTAGAGAAAAAAGGATACAAAAAAGGACTGGCAAAGTAAAGAAGGAAAGCAAATGCACAATTCTGGATTATGGGCTCCAAACAATAGCACCGATGCCCCTGACAATAATGAACCATCAAATAGCAAAAAGTAAAAAGATAGTTGCACAAAGCATTGAAGGTTTCCGCCTCCCTGTCTCTCAATAGTCTGAAAAGAACCTTTCTGCCTGTCAGATTCCTTCAAATGTAAACCCTCTGTATATAAATGAAGCAAACAGTAAACCATTTCACCAAAAAGATCATTACAACTTTCTTTTTGTTGTTGTTGTTGATTAACATAGTCTGAGAAAATCATGCACAGCACAGAAATTTATTTTTATCCTTTTGTTCACCTTTTATGGCTTCCAAAAGAACTTACTTTCTCATCCTCCCAGGAACTCATGCTGTTTTGCAAATGCTGATTTTTCTCTCTGTTATGGTGGTATAAATATGGAAGGGATTTAGACACATCCAACATATTGAAGGAAGGTGTCAGGAATGTGACTACTACTGGGATGTCAACTGTCCTTAGTCAAATTAGATCAGCACAGTGGGGTTGATATAAATCCAATTGATTTGGAATTTATATTATTATAATATTATAATTATAATAATGCCTTTATGACAATCAAATAATTTTGTAATGCAACATTACACTGAGTTCTTCCTTAGATTGCCATTCAAGAAAAACAAATTTAGAAGAAGAGACAATAGACATTTCCAAATGAGAGTGTGGTGTTATATCAGGTTCTTGGAGACACTCAGTTGGTCTTTGTGGAAAGCAGGATGTTAGACTAACCACAGTACTCCCCCCGGATCCCATATCTGCCCAACCACTGGATGGAGGCAAATGTCCTAATTCTCTACTGGAATCCAAGAGCTTCCTCATAGAATCATTAAACCATAGAATTGGAAGAAGCCACAAGGGCCATCCAGTCCAACCCCATTCTGCCATGCAGGAACTCTCAATCAAAGCATCCCCAACAGATGGCCATCCAGCCTCTGTTTAAAGACCTCCAAGGAAGAAGACTATACCACAGTCTCCATTGAGGGAATGTGTTCCACAGTTGAACAGCCCTTACTGTCAGGAAGTTCCTCCTAAAATTGAGGTGGAATCTCTTTTCCTGGAACATGTACCCATTGTTCTGTGTTCTAGTCTCTGGAGCAGCAGAAAACAAGCTTGTTCCCTCCTGAATGTGACATCCCTTCAAGTATTTAACTAGGGCTATCATATCACCTCTTAACCTTCTCTTCTCCAGGCTAAACATCCCCAGATCCCTAAGTCATTCCTCATAGGGCATGGTTTCCAGACCCTTCACCATTTTAGTCGCTCTCCTTTGGACACGCTCCAGTTTCTCAATGTCCTTTTTGAATTGTGGTGCCCAGAACTGGACACAATATTCCAGGTGGGGCCTGACCAGAGCATTTTGTTAGCTTTGCTTGTCCCATGGGGAGAGAATCTTTGGGGAAGATTGCTCCCTAGGCTGTCTTGGGAGCCATGAAGAAGGGATGTCCTGCAAAACCCATCCCATAGTTCTTCTTGAAAGAGCCTTGGTTCCCCAAATTCGCTTTGCCTGACCCATTGATCTCTGGGCTGTCCTCCAAAGCCCATCTGGTGCTCAGGCAGAGGTGAAAAAGAAGAAAAAGATAGTTAAAAATGGTGTTCAATGGCTCTCCTCACACATCAGTCTATTAATGAGGAGCAGAGGGGAGGTTGCAATCCACCGGAGGAAAGGCTATTATGTGAATGGAAGAAAATGGTGCTGGCGATGCAGAAAGAGACCAAAGAGGGTGACACCCCCAGGCCAGCCCCTTCAGCGCTGCTCCTCCCATCATGTGGAACCCGAATCAGACGCCAAAACATTTCCATTTAAATACCGCGATTCCTATCTCGGATCAAGGGATAACCCAGGGTAAAACCTACTATTTTTTTGCGCTGGTTTATAGGCTTCTGATCCGGGTTAGATGTTATGATTCGAATCAGATCCAGTGGGAATGATAGCAGGTTAATCTAGAACTGTTCTAGAATTAATTCAAGATTGAGTGGGAACAATAACACCTTGGATTCGATTTGTAAACCGGTGTATAAGCGTGTGGGAACGACCCCTTGGTAGATTTCCCCCTGCTGGCCTGTTTCTTAATTCACTTTTACTGTGTTGCAGACCATCTTTTTACTTTTAGAAGAGGAACAATACTAAGCTTTCTTTAGAAAACGTTTGTGGAAAATAATTCCCAACATAATAACATAACTATAATTGATTTGCAAGAAATTTACTTCAACTAGTATACAACTCATCCCAGATTGATTATTCACAATATAATCAGAACATCATTTAATTATACAAATCAGAATGGACCAAGTTGAAATTTTATCCTAGATAAATTAATGAATTGTGGGTATTTACTGCAAATTGGTTAGTTATAACAGTCAAATAGCAATAACTAAGTTGTTAGAATAATCACAATAAATATAAATTCTTTAGAATGATTAGGATGAATATACATGAAATCGGATGTCATCTGGGGAGAATATGAATAACCAAACAGTGAATTAATGCTGAAATGCAGAGTGAATTAGTGCTGAGATGAAGAATTGAATTCAGGGAAAGAATAAGGTATCCAAGCTATTTCAGCAGTCCTGGGAAAACAGCAAAGCAAAAATAAAAGGGGGGGGGGGTTTGAAAAGCAGGTGCAGGCACTAAATAGTGAAAATAGAAGGAAAGACAGGGAGTGGGGAGAGAATTACAAAACTCCAACTCCTATAAATACCCAAGCATAAGGAGAAAAACATTAAGAAGCTCCTAGGACTGGCCCAGTAAGAGGTCACTATAAAGGAAAACTACTATGAGTAAATTGACAGTTCCCTCTGCTGAAATATAATCTACCTGGCCTGCTATAGAAGACTGACCACAGAATGAAGCCAAATCAGGGGGCGCCACTCCAGAGAGGATCCAGCCTTGTTCCCGCCACTTTCTAAATAGTAATGTCCCTGCCCACCCGTGCCCTTGGGGCTCCCCAGGGTTTCTGCACATGCCCCTGGTGGGTCACCAGCCCTCATGGCCTCTGTTATCCCTCACTGCTGTCACTTCTACCTGGGTATCCCGGGGTGACCTCCCTCCGTCTCTCCCATTCACTCACACACACACTTGCACACTGTCTGCCAGCACAGTGTCGCTCACCTCATTGCACCCCACTTCTTCATGGTGGAAAAAAGGAGATGCCTCATTTGCTCACCCAACATCTTCTCTTCTGCATTTAAAGGGATGTGGTAAACATGAAAAGGTAGATGTTTGGAGACCAGTGTTATTACCCCACTTAGGGTATCACACAGTGTGGCCCACAGCCCCCTAAGGATGCTCCTGGTCTTGCAAACTGGGAAGATTAAGATTTCAGGCCCATTGTTCTCAACCTGAACTAGGCATAACAAAAGTGAAGACTGTTTTTGTTTTTCGTTTTTGTTTTTCTAAAGAAAGAGGGTTTCTTTACATTTTTGTATATTGCCCCAAGTCCTGTGTGAAATTACTTTTTTGTTTAGTAATGAGCTGAATCAATGGGGTCATTTCTCTTTCACATTACAGTAATTGGCTGGCTTTAAACCCTTCACTGGCTCATGGAAAAGATGTTGATTCTGTACAGTGTTTGCCATTTTTAATGTGAATATGCTTTTAGCCTTCAAGTGTACTTTTAAATATCTGCATTATTTTATAGGTTGGTGGTGCCCTGTGCATAGGTCAACACACACACACACACACACACACACACACTCTAAAATAACAATATAAACTCCAGTCCAATTCTATACTCTTCCAAATGATATTGAAAGGTAGAGAAAAGCTATGATTTTACTATAATCTTTTTTGTAGTCTCTTTTGTTTAAATTGCCTCTTATTGCATGTTTTCATTGAATCACAGAATTATGCTTTGTTCTTATCCATGAGACCCTTTGTCTGAACTGAGGCCTCAGACAGCTATTAAAAGGTAAAATAACATTAGTAAAACAGGATTGCCAGATTGAAAACTGGAGAGGGATCTGGTACCTTTAACGGTTGTATGGAAGAAGGAACTTCAGCATGTGCTGCTTGTCACACAACAGTCTAAGGACATCTGCTGGTACTGGGGGAACAAGCCAGGACTGTAAATGTTTATTTGAAATTGACTTGTTTCTCTGAAGCCCTGTCAATACTAAAGAGATTATCGCACATCTTTTTCTCCCGAGCTCGGCATGGGCTTAAACTGCTTAAAAACGGATATTATCACATGCATCCATGGCCAGCTCAGAAGCATCACGTACGCAAGCCAAACTTCTCCCAGACTTCGCAAAGAACGAGACTTTCCTGTTCTTTGGGAAGTCCAGGAGAAGTCTGGATCAGGCATGCAATGCCTCTGAGCTGGTCATGGAGGCATGTGATAGCATTAGTTTTTTAGGAGTTTACACCCATGCCCAGCCTGTGCCCATCTTGTGAAAAAAGGCATGCAACAATCTCCTAGGGCTAGTTGGAAATGTAAAAGAAAGGTCTGAATCTCTTTGCTGAGGTGTTATATGTGGATTAGATGAGTGGTGCCACATCTCATCCTGTCTAATTGTGAACTTTCCCATCCTTCATTCTGAGAGATGAATAGAAAGCAGTCATGGATCAGAGGCAGGAGTCAAAGGGAAACAGTGTTCTTGTTAGCTTGTCTTTGCCTGTCCTAGAACCCTTGAAATCTTTCTAATTCAAGGCGTGACGGTGGCCAGAATCAGTCCATCACCTAAAGAAAGCAGCAAACCAAAGACTTGTAGCATGTTCTCTCTCTGGTCCAGAACACACTGCAGAAATAATTCAGTTCAAGACCTGGCTCAGTGCTAGGAAATCATGGGAATGGTAGTTTATTGTGGCACCAGAGCTCTCTGACAGAAGGCTAAATGTTTCACAAAACTACAGTTCCCAAGATTCCCTAGCATTAAGCCAGAGCAGTTATACTGGTCTCAAACTGGATTATTTCTCCTGTGTGTTTTGGACCCCCCCCCCCCCACCCCAAAACCCCCGGGCAATTTCACCCGGAAAAAAAAAACACTTAAAGTAAACAAAATTTGGCTACCAGCCCGGAAAAATAGCAAAAAAAGGACTCAGCAAATGCAGATGGGAAACCATTCAGAGTCAGGGGCTTTACCAGCAGATAATGATCACCAATTAGCAGACATTAATCTTTTGCATTAGACTCCCAGGCTGAGGCCAGCCATCAGCACAAAACAATACACATGAAAATCACTCCTGCATTCCCAGGCTCACACAGTATATATACACCCAACTTTTTCTAGGCAAAGCATTCTCTGAAGATGCCAGCCACAGATGCTGCTTGCAAAATGTCAGGAAGAAACTCTTTTGGAACATGGCCACATAGCCCGAAAAACCCACAAAAAACTATGGATGCCGGCCATGAAAGCCTTCAACTTTACATTGGAAACCTCTTAGGGCAGTGATGGTGAACCTATGGCACGCGTGCCAGAGGTAGTACTCAGAGCCCTCTCTGTGTGCACATGTGCCGTCGCCCCAGCACAGAGTTTGTCCGAGTTTGTTACTAGAAAGCCAGAAGGACACGGCACTTTGCAATAAATAAGTGGGTCTTGGGTTGCAGTTTGGGCACTCAGACTCTAAAAGGTTCACCATCACTGTCTTAGGGTTATCTAGGCAGAAGCAGCCTGCCTTTTGTGTCTGAATGGACAGCCTGTAGATGGAGCTATGAGTTCACAAAGAATGTGCAGGTCAAATATTTGCCTTGTAAAAAGTGATAATCTGGTTAGAAGTAATACTTCCAGCAGCAATGGTTTCACAATTTACATTGGCATCTTTCCTGGAGATGCCTCTCTGATGCCTGGTCTAAGGTAGTTCTGTTAAATTTGGGAGTGATTCTTCCACAAAAACAATGGAACAGAAAGATTTAGTTCTGCCCAACCACGCTTCTACAGTTCCAAAAAGAAAAGGGTGGAATTGTTCTGGAAGATGTTTGAACTTCATGACATTGGTTTTTTTATTCATGTGCAAAGCTGTGCCAGCTGCCTTCATTTTCATATCTGCCTGCCAATGTGCACTATATTTGTTGCAGCTGATAACAGAATTTTTAATTAATGTTGTTATCACTTGAAAATTAGGTTCTTGCCAAAGATAATTTAATTTAGAGTTTGCTATTTTTTATATCTTTATTGGTGTGTTAATCTGAACCAAAGTCCAGCAATATGTGTTTCCATCTAGTCAACACAAACCTCATTCAGCATGTCCAGCTTTTTCCTACTTTAGAAAGGAGAAAATCTGCAGATTTTAGGGATGAGAGACACTAAAATAGGGTTGCCATAATTCTGGACCTCGAAACTGGGACAAATGTAGGACATATTTTGTAAAAATGGAGGACACGCAAAAAAAATGATGCTTTTTTTAAAAGTGTTAATATAAATGCATGTTTCTTAGGCATGATCAAAATGGAGGACATTTTGACATTGTTCCTAGACAGATGGCAGAAATGGACTTCCCTTTCTGGCCAACCTGCCTCCCCCATTCCAAACAGCACATTTGGGCATTGAAGAGGAGGAAGAGTGGAAAAGGCAGAAGAGGAGGAAGAGGAGAAGAAGGAGGAGGAAGAAGAGGAGGAAGTAGAGAGGAAGAAGAAGGGGAGGAAGAGGGGAAGAAGAGGAGGAGGAGAAGAAGAGGAGGAGGAGGAAGATGAAGAAGAAGGGGAGGAAAAGGAGGAAGAAGGGGAGGAAGGAGCAGAGGAGGAAGAAGAAGAGGAGAAAAAAGATGAAGAAGAAGGGGAGGAAGAGGAGGAGGAAGAGGAGAAGAAGAAGAGGAGGAGGAGGAAGAAGAGGAAGTAGAGAGGAAGAAGAAGGGAAGGAAGAGGGGAAGAGGAGGAGGAGGAGAAGAAGAGATGGAGAAGAAGAGGAGGAGGAAGAAGAAGATGAAGAAGGGGAGGAAAAGGAGGAAGAAGGAAGAGGAAGAAGGGGAGGAAGAAAAGGAGGAGGAGAGGAGGAAGAAGAAGAGGAGGAAAAAGATTAAGAAGAAAGGAAGAGGAGGAGGAAGAAGAAGAGGAAGAAGGGGAGG
>NC_056530.1:7068101-7103978 GCF_019175285.1 Sceloporus undulatus
AGGAGGAGGAAGAAGAAGAGGAAGAAGGGGAGGAAGAAAAGGAGGAGTAGAGGAGGCAGAAGGAGTAGGAGAAAGAGGAAAGGCTCTTTCCCCTGCCTGGCTTTCTCCGCCGGCGACGGAGGAAGCCAGGGAAGGGAATGGGGCCTCGCTTTCCCTGCCTCACTTCCCTCCGCGCGCGCACCTGCCACTGGCCCCTACTGAGGCCTGGGCTGGGCAGTGTTCAAGCCCTCGCCTTGGAGGCGAGGAAGGCGAGCTGGAGGAGGAGGTGGGTTGGCGCCGCAGCAGCTGCATTAGCGGCAGCGGCAATGGCCGGAGCAGGCCCCCAAACAGGGGACCAGGCACGGGTGGGGGCCCAAACCGGACCGTGACCGGGAGGGCCCCCCCAAAACCGTGCTGGTCACGGGGGGGCCGTGCTATGGCAACCCTACACTAAAAGCAATTTCCAGAAATCCTGTTATTTCCTTTAGTAACTTAGAACATTATATTTCCACCATTGCTCCAAAACTGTAATCATTCTGAACATGTTGGCTGCCCACCTGAAACTTTTTTGTAACTTTTCAACTTTTCATTCATTATAACTAATCATAGGAAAGCAAAAGTGCAAATGTATGTGCTGTCAATCAAAATTTAGTCACTGCAATTTGAACTTAAAAATTAAGTATTTTGAAATTAATAAACTGTTCCTCTTGACTCTTGACAAAACAGCCTGAATATTCTGTTCTTGTGGCTGGGAGACTCTTTGATCAAAGATAGTATATGAGTGCCTTTCCTCACTGATTCAAGGGTCTCTTGCAGTCCGCAGACCCATCCCGGGTTGCACAGCAGGTCTGGCCTTCCAGTACCTGCCTTCACTAGGAGCTCTGGATTTACCCTTCTGTTTTGCTCAGCAGCTACATATGCCCACTGGATAACAACAACAACAACCAACAATAACACATAGCTATTAACATGTTCAATTATACATATTTACTGTATATATTCATGTATATGTCTAGAAATGTTAGTCAAAAAATTGACTCCAAAAACCTGGGTCGACTTATCCACAGGTCAGTGTAAGTACACTGAACTTTAATTCTTATATGTATGAAAAAGGAGCCATCCCCTTTCTCTGAACAGAGTGGTAAAAAGCAAGAGCATAATCCATCCTGGGAACACCAAACAAAAGCATGGATCCCCTCTATTCTCTCATCCATCCAGCCTTTAGGATGAGCACACAGTTATGCCTGCCAGAATTTGGCATCATTTTCCTTTTCATCATCCTTTACATCCTTTGTTACATGCATCTAAGTTTTATCTTCAACTTACCCAAGGGTCATATCAAAATCCATAATTTTGGCCCCAAAACCTACCCTCAAGTTATACATGAGGTTGTCTTATAGTCGAGTATATATGGTAGCTGTTTTCTACCTCTTTGCTTGTCATTCTGTTTGAAAAGCTTGGGGCAAATAATATAATGAGCATTTGGAGCCTTAAAATGGTGTGTGTGTGTGTGTGTGTGTGTGTGTGTGTGTGTGTGTGTATAAGTGTGTGCAGAGAAGAGAAGAGAAGCATCTTACGAACAGCCATAGAAGTACCTGGAGGGGGGGGGGATTTCAATCTAGATTTTATTCCACATCTCTGAACCCAAAGTGATAAAATGAACTTTAACTTTTAAAAACAAATCAGCTTTCTGAGGAAGAAACATAATCAGAGTTTTAATTATCTCTGAAACTCCCCTAATCCCTCAGGAGCGTATTTTCAGAAGTAATCTTTTAACAAACAATAGCCTCAATAATCGGCAAGAACAGCACTTCTTGCCATGTATGCCGGCTTTCCAAGCACCTCTGCCTCCACAGGGACAATGTGAGTTAACAGACCTTAAAGTGGTGGATAATCCAGGCATAGATCCATAAACCTATCTCTTCCTGACCTAGAGGGCAACTGGGACAACTGGTGCTGCATGAAACCAATCTTCTTTTCCAGCTCTTAAAAATCATTTTAACTTCCAGTAAATCTTCCATTGACATAATTTGCCTTCTGGTCCCAAGTCTCAGCCAGTATGAATACAAATTGGTGTACATATCACAACATTGTACATTATGCTTCTGAAAAATCTCTGCCCAGAGATTCATAACATATTGTGACTAGCCCATGTATTTCAAATCAAGTGATATTTTTGACTCCATCTTGCTTGCATGATACAAATTTGGTTACTGCTCACTTAGAATTCTCTTGTAGTGATTGTAGTGGTATAAACTGCTCTCATAATTCTTCCCATCTCTGAAGAAGGATGGGAGGTTTTATTACTGTTCACCCACATATGAATTGTGAGATAATTAGAAAGTCTTATCTCTTACCTGGGCCAGACCTGATCCATTCTAATTCCGAGGACCTCGCTAAACCATCCAATTGGTAGTAGTGACAGGCATGCACTTCCATTTGAAACTCAATGTTCTGGATGTTTTTATAGCTTTATTACTTCAGTACTTTATGTGTGTTGAGCATTTAAACAGTGTGGGTGCATTGACGTATATGCATCCTCATGTTGGAAAGATATAGCAACATAAGAAACTCATTTTGGTATATTGACAATGATATTTTGAAAATGTGTGTTGCTGTTGTTTGCAAATGACTGGATTCAAATTTGTCAACTCAAAATCAGAAAATATCACACAGGGGAGGGGAAAGGTATCTTGGTATAGTGGAGGTATATGGTGAGACAGGCTAGTATCAATTTTTCACTTCAGCTCCGTATGTGTTGTAAACCAAGTCAAAATGGTCTGCTGAAGAAGTGTTCTGTGTCGCTTAGGAAACACACACACACATTGTAACGTAGTACTAGTCCTCAAAGCTTCCTCTGAAGAGACCCCAAATACTCATGCAGTTGTACTGATCAATATCTGTCAGAGCTTGGAAACTGGCATTTTTAGACTACAGCTATCATAGCTGGATTGGAGGTTATGGCAGCTGTAGTCCAGTATTTCTAAGCTCTAGTTCTCTCTGTCTCTCTTCCTTGGATACTGTAATGCATGAAACTTAATGGACAATACAGATGTGAGACACAATATTCAGCTTTTCCTTTTTAAAGCCAAATGGGACTCATTTTGAGCAAGGAAATACCTGGTGCTCAAGGCTATATTTTAGAGGGAGGAAGTGGTAAAACCACCTTTGAGTACTGCTTGCCTAAAAAACCCTATGAAAATTGATGTATGACTTGGAGGCACATACACACATACACACTTTGTAATTTCTGCAGCCCCTGGAGCCAGGTGGACCATATCTGGCCCTAGGACCAAAGGTCAGCCAGTCAATCAGATTTTATTGCTTTTGGCCAATGGCCTTTGCATAAAACAATATCACAAAAACAACAATATATATACATATCATATTTGCAACATCAGTGGTAATACAGCAATTTATGATGTATAAAAGTGAACATTTGGAAATTTTTAAAATAACTATTAATATTTTGATAATATGAGGAGTGGGCTGCATGTGGCTCACTGCCAAACTACCTGGGGCCATATGTGTCCCACCAAATCTGTTTTTTGTGTCCACTGACCTCTCCAGTCTGTCCTGGCTGCACATTTGTGGCCACAAGAAAAGATGAACTCTTGGAAGGGTCCAGGAGCAACAATTTGCCTTTTTAATAGCTTATCATGTACTATTAAATATTCCTCCAAGAAAATCCAGAGGGGATTGCTTGGGGGCATTTCTGACAATCTATGCACCCCCAGAAAGCCCTAGGGGCCAAAAACTGTCCCCATGAACCCATCACATCTGCCCACTGCAGCTAGGAGAGGTATCAGCCATTCTCTCTCACACACACTGGCTTTCCTCTGTCTTCCAACATGTTGGCTGACCAAGCTTCAAGCAATGTCTACCCTCTTCCTGTCCTCTGACCCTTCTTTGTCCCCTCTCAGGAGGTCTCCATGCCCTCTCTAGCACCCCATTCTTTTAAAGGCTCCAGATAAGCTGGGTCTTGATCCATGAAATCCATCCCAACCCTTCGTTCCTTATAGGCACCTTAAAAGAGTTGAGTAGAGAAAGATTAACATAGGTGCAGAAGGCCCTTGGGTGAGCGGTTCCCACCAGACATTCCCAGGCCCTCCATTCTTTGACTCCTTCTCTCCCTACCACATGCAACTCCTCTCTCATGACATTATGTTGGAGGAACCAATGGCTGCCAAAAATATGGATTCAAATTATACCCACAGGTCCTTCACAACAATCCTGGCTAAAGTGGCTGCAAATTTGATGCACAGATTGTCAGTATAGGAAAAATGTGTAATTCACATTTGGAGTGTCCATTACATCTATAGACAATAAACTGTTCTTCACAAACATCTCTAAGTCAGCACTGGTTTCCCAAAGAAAGGAGACTACTTATGCAATATAGTATCCTTAGTTTATTTAATTCTTCTCCCCGCAAATTGTTGTCACATGCTGCTGGAGTGAAGAAAGCAGACAGTTGAGTTTTGCTTCCCAACTTTATTATTACAAGACTTATATAACTTTGCATGCAAGATGGATGGACTCTATTAAGGAGGTCACAGCTATGGGGAAGGCAAAGCAGTATGGAGCAGTATGGTAAGGGACTCCCTATATAGTCCCTAGGGTTCATATGCCCCATCTATCAACTCAGCCCCTCACTCCCATTCATCTCTAGCTACTCCTCTCCTACAGGGACTCTTGCAGTCAATATTAGGCACAGATTTAATACACAAAATGCTTTATGGTCAAACATTGTAACAAATATAACAGAAGTAGCAAATGGAAACACCGAGCAAATCAATGTAATGACTCTACAGAACTGAAAATGGCCGTCACCATTCAGCCAACGTTGCAGCTATAGCTGCAAATCTGACTGCTTTGCCCTCTCTTGTCCGCCTATTGTTCCTGAGTAGGAGCAAGCTCCAGCTCTTCAGGGGCCTCAGTGTTATGATATAACACATATCCCCTTCTTTTGCAAATACTGTATTTGTATTGTGGAACACAACAAATGCCAACACAAGAGGAAAAGGGGTTTTCGCTGCTACGGTCAGCCTGGAAGAGAGGCACCCTCACCTACTCTTCCCCCACCCCTAAAAAAAACATACTCAGTGACATTTGAGGCACATTTCTGTTGCTTGGAAGGCATGCTTTCTGGTGTTTAAGCTCCCACTGTACAGCTTCATAAGTCAACAGTGCAGTGAGTAAGTTGCATCAGAAAGGTTAACTGAGGGATTTGAACCCCCATTTATTGCTATGATAGGTTTCTGGAAACAGCCCCTCTTCTCCCAGCATCTATGTTGTTGCTATTAACTGCCCTTGAGTTAGTCCTGACTCATGGTCACCCTGTGGATGAGAAATCTCCAAACAAGCCCAACCCTTATCCTCCACTGCCCTGCTTAAGTCCTGTAGATTCCCTGATTGAGTCCAGCCATCTGTCATGCAGTCTTCCTCTCTTTCTACTGCCTTCTATCTTCTCTAACATTATCATTTTTTCTAGTGAGTCATGTTTTCCCCTGATGTGGCCAAGTACTACAGTCTCCGTTTGGCTTCTAGGGAGACTTCAGGTTTAATCTGTTCAAGGACCCTTTTATTTTTATTTATTTATTTATTTATTTATTTATTTTGTCTTTTTGGCTGTCCAGTGTCCTCAGCACTATACTCTAGCACCACATCTCAGATGAGTTTATTTTCTTTCTGTTGGCTTTCTTCACTGTCCAGCTCTCAAATGCATACTTGGTGGTGAGGAATATAATGGCTTGGATAATTCTAACTTCAATTGTATGTGTTTGCACTTTAGGACAATGTTTGACATGACCATTAGCTGAGGTTAATTGGAGTGTGCATTGGAAATCTACCACAATTGGTCCCTGTGGGTCTGAGGAGTCTGAAACCATTTCCTACAAGAAAAGAGATTCAACATCAACATTAGGAGGAACATCTTGATAGTAATGGCTGTTCAACAGTGGAACACACTCCTTCCTCGGAGTGTAGTGGAGTCTCCTTCCTTAGAGGTTTTTAACAGAGGCTGGATGGCCATCTGTCAGGGATGCTTTGATTGAGATTTCCTGCATGGCAGCATGGGGTTGGATTGGATGGCCCTTGTGGTCTCTTCCATCTCTATGATTCTATGATTCTATTGCTTGGTGACATAAATCCAAGAGAGTTCATATGACTCATTCTGAATGTCTCACCAGAGTACTTCTGGGAGGGAAGGTATGCCCATCATTTTGGTAGGCCTTAATCATTTTTGACAGATCATCAGTCAATCATTTTGACAAGGCAATCATTCTTGACAAGTGATTAAAAAGCCACAAATCACCTTTTGACAGGAGCTACACTGCCCTAGTGATCCCATCATCCAACATTACAAAACGTATACAAAATAAATGGTTAGCAAGCATAGCAGGATTTATGACCCTGACCCAGATCTAATAAGACAATCATGATGGCTATATACTGTCCAATAGTGGAGGGTGTTGTTGCTCTTGTGTCCTGCTTATGGGTGTCTCACAGGCATGTGGATGACCACTGTATGAACAGAATGCTTAACTGGATAGACCTTTGGGCTGATACAGTCTGGCCCTTCTCTTCTGAAGCACTCTGCAAGAATGACAACTAATCACAGTGACACTGGGGAGAGAGAACGACAGAGTTAGTTTATATTGGAAAGAAGGAAAGCACCATTCCAATATTTATATTCCAAGGCTACCATCTAGTGGTCAGTGAAAACTGGAATTAATAGAGCAGGAAAAAGAGCAGCTTTTCACAACACGGCATGTCTTAAAGAGGCATATTTTAAAAAAATAATAATGTTGATACCACTTGGAATGTATTACTTGAAGATATTATTCCTATCTTCTTACACATTATGACCTGTTGTTGTTCTGAATGGGTGATTGCCAGCAACATTTTTCAGACAAACATATATTTAGCATATTGTTCTTCTGAGTGTGTGATACCCATCCATTTCAGACAAACTCAAATCAGTTGCTTGGTTGCTTTGCTAGAAAATGTGCTCCTATGATATATGGGAGCAGAAAAACCAGAAGTGCTGTTGTGCATACACAACAGCAGTTCCAAATGGGAATCCACTATAAGGTACTTCCAAATGGTATGTCAAAGAGTCCTAGATGCGGTTACACTCCCCTTGAAAGACTGTGGTCACAGTTTAGGGGTGCTTCTGGACATGTCGCTCCAAATGACAGCTCAGATAGATGCAATGGCCAGGAGTGCTTACTATCAGCTTTGGCTCTGTGCCCCTATCTAGAGCTGGAAGACCTAAAGAGGGCAGTACATGTGCTGGTGACCTCAAGGTTGGACTTCTGCAATGCACTCTACATTAAGCTATCTCTGCGCCAAGTTTGGAACTGCAGACACTGCAGCCGGTTGATTAATATAATAATAAATAATAAAACTTTATTTATATCCCGCCTCTCTGTACATGAAAATCAAGGCATCTTACAATTTAAAAATTACATACAGAATCCCATGTCCTAGTATCCCACCCTCCTTTAAAACATCAATTAACCCTATGAGTTGCCTATGTCAGAATTGATCTGAAGGCACATGAGAACAAACACCATTCATGGATCCAGAAAGCCATTTCTCAACACATCTGCACAGAATCTGGGGACACAATAGATCCAAACCAGAAGATTAAGACAGAACCATTTCCAGGGGTTTTGTACTGAACATCTATAAATTTTGTTGATTTTCAACAAACAAAAACTATTCTTAAACGCTATTATTGATGTCACAACCTTGACAATCAATTTCATTTTGCATTTATTTTGGTATAGTCCCCTGCAGCATCAATCAACTAAGTCTGTTAAAAGTAAGAGATGTGATAATGATAAGGAGCCCTGGTGGTGCAGTGGTTAATACCTGTACTTCAGCCATTCATTCACAAGCCACAAGGTTGTGAGTTCAATACCAACCAAGGGCTCAGGGTCAACTCAGCCTTCCATTCTTCCGTAGGTTGCTAAAATGAGTACCCAGCTTGTTGGGGGCAATTAGCTTCCACATTGTAAACCGCTTAGGGAGTGCTTATGTGCACTGATAAGTGGTATAGAAATGTACTTGCTATTGCTATTGCTAATGATAGCAATATAATAGGATACTTTTGGGTGCTTTTTTCCTTTTTTTAACCAGCAAACCAATGCCACCATAATAAATTGGGTGGCTAATGATCATAAGCTTTATTTATTACTGGTACATAAACTAATGACAGGGCCAAAATACCTTAAAAGTACCAGATCCCATCAGATATTGGAAACTAATCAGGGTCAGTCCTTATTAGTACTTGTATGGCAAACTGCCAACGAATACCTGGTGATGTAGGTTATATTTCAGAGGAAAGACCTGGCAAATCCCCTCTGACTATTCCTTGCCTAAGAAATCCTTATGAAATTCATAGGGTCAGCATATGTCAACAGGTGATTTGAAGACACACATATAACTGATTATACTTTAATCAACTGATTAAATTACCCTGACAATCCTCCTATTCCTTCTTAAGTTGTTTGGTGACATGGGCTTTATTTATTACTGATAGCACAACATGAATGAATGTAATAAATGAATGAATTGATATCTCAAGTGATGAAATTGCCCTGAAAATCTCCTTACTCCCTCTTTGATGATGTATAAGAAGCTTCGCTCTCATGGTCCCAAACTTCCCATCCTATCTCTTCCAGAGTTGCCTACATACACCTGTTGGGGTAGTCATTGGAAGACACTGAGAGCTGCTGCAACCAAGGGATTCATCACACCTTCTTTCTGTCTCATGGATTGTTCCTCTGCTGCTTCCGTTCTGAGTGTAACTTTGATGCTGCATTGAACAGACTACTAGTGTTTATCCCAATTCATTTGCAGCTTACAATGAAAGCAGAAAGCATCTTGGGGCTTCAACATGGTGCCAGATAATGTTCTGTCTTTTTGGTGATTGCTCAGACCACCTGCCTTCCATTTAAGGAGGAGGAGGAGGAGAAAGAAGAAGAGATGCCGGTGGAGATGATGGTGGAGACAGTTAGGAAAGGGGGAAGAATTTATTTTGCTATCTAAATTTACAGTCACACTCATTAAATCAGACATATTAAGAACAGCAAACAGGAGATAAAGTAACGCTATTCGACAAAACAAGGGGAAATAAAAAGACTCAGCACGAGAAAAAATAAAATAAAATAATAAAACTTTAATTTAATTTAAATCCTGCTTTTTGTTGCCACAATCAAAGTTGCATACAACCTTTAAAAATACAATATATACAATTTCCACCCCCCTTAAAAAAGGATTAAACAATTTTAACCATTAAAATTACAGACAATAAAACCTAAAAACAATAATCAAATAATAGAATAACGGTGGGCAGAGTCTTCACCTGTATATGTCTCTGGGGGATCTTTACGTGGCCGGGTCCTATTCTGGGAAGAAGCTTGGATGACACTCAGAAACCACGTACATACCTCCCCACAACTCTTTAATGATCAGATATAGAATGAATAGATGGCAAGATAAGGGATTATATAATTTTAATGGCTTTGCATAAAAAATTCTGTCCCATAGGCACAGTGACTGGTGCACACTGATGACATTCTTGCTCCCTTGCCAGAGATGTCAGCTCCCCTTCCCACTGTATCAGTCCATTCATTACGTGGCCACATTGGAGACATACTGTTTGGATCTTTCTCACATCTTTTATATCTGGATCTCTAGATCAATGCAAAATGTTGCACTCCAGAACAAACTGGACCATTCCATTTTGATCCAGAGTTCATACAAATAGGGTCCAAATCATTCTTTCTTAGGGTTTGACCTAGTGACGGTAAATCTGTTGGGAAGCATAATTCAATTTTTCCTCCCCTAAAAGTTGAGAAACACAGGGATATTTTTTCCCTGTTTGGTTGAAAAACTATACAGCTTTTGGGGGAAACTCCACAACTTTTGGAGAGAGCTGCACAATTTCCTCTCACTGTCAATGCAGCACTTTTCTGAAATACATTTTCTATGAAACAGAATCTCCTCAGATTAGGGTTAATATTCCACTATTAGAATGATAATTTGGGAGACTTCTGCTTCTCATGGACTAATTTGGAGGAGGAGGAGGAGGTGGAGGAAGGGGAGAGAAGAAGAGGGGATTTTGCTCCAAAGATCTTAGGGTTTAAATAGATTGGGATAAACATCCAGATGATAGGGTTTTCCATACACTGATCTTTGAGTCCTCTGAATAGATTGACTAGTGTGGAGGAGGAAGGGGGGGGGTTAGATGGTGTTAGTTTGATTCTCAGCATTTTAAATTTACGAGTTCCATTGACTTCAATAAATCCTGCAAATATTCCTGTCACTCTTGTCTAATTCCCTCTCTTCTTTCCCAATTCTTCTTCTTGTACCTGTTCATGGAAAACATATATATGCCACAGGAGGAGGAGAATGAGAGGCTTGGCACAGAGATTTGCAGGATGTATTGAAATCAATGGGACTCACAAAATTAAGAGAATTAAGTGAACACTCCCCTCTCCCCCACTCCTTGGATTGGGGTTAATATCCCAGTATTTGTACATCGATCTGGGTGATATCTGCATGAGCTCTTCCATTGTACAACCATTGTGTAACTAATTGAGTGAAGAATTATACCCTACATCTGCAATATGGCTTCAGATTCAGGTGTGAAGGGGGGAGGGAGCATACAGATCCTATGTACAAATTTTGTCCTCCTCAAAAAAAAAACCAACAAAACTATAAACAATGATAAGAAAATACCAAAAGTGACTTGACCCATCATGAACCTAAATAGATGTTGTGTTAAAGAATATGGGTTGATGCAACCAGATGTCTGATGTACATGTTGTTGTCACTTCTAGGGAGGAGACTAACTGTTTACAGAAGCTGTGAGCAGTAAGCGTCTCTTATATCATTAGACAAGATAAGTCAGCTGAATGGTCCATAAAAAGATATCAAAGAAGCTGAAAGGAGACAGACAGATGCAGCTGTTAGATAGCCCAAGCCAATGTAGTAATGGATGCTGCTTGATGTAGCAATGCCCAGGCGTATTAACCCTTGGATGCCTGTGTGTTCACATATGCCAGTTTAGAGCTATATAGTGTGTCAACAGATGAGGTGGAATTTCTTAGTGTTTCTCCCTATGGGGAGTGCATATGTTTGTATATCTATAGGGCTGCCTGTACAGGCCAAAAGGCCCGTGTTCCCCCCTAGCTCCGTGTTGCTTGGATGACGTAAGCCAAAACCCCAGGGCCAGGTATTATGTTATGTTTATATTTAATTTGCTTAATATTGTTTTTATGTGGACCTGTGCTGAGGGTTTGGGGAAAGGATTTTCTATGAACCCTGTTTGACTTGTAACGTTCTTATGTTTTCCTATTGATTGCCACTGTATTGATATTGCTTATTGTTGTTGTCTGCTTTATATGGCTGGGGGGCTGGGAAGGGATTAGTTTGCTTTTTTGTTGTATTTTTATTGTACTTCCACTGTTGTTAGCCATTCAGATTCCTCATTGATTGTGTGGGATACAAATAAATTTATTATTATTATTATTATTATTATTATTATTGATCCTGGCAAACTGGACTAATGGATTCAGCCAGATCCTGGGGAAAACAACCGTTACCCTGGGCCAATTTGAGTGCTGGTTTGCCACAGAGTTTCCTGGAAACTCCATGGAAAACCCTGGCAGTCCCCTGGCTGGGCTCCTTACCTTTCCTGGAATGTTGCTCCTACCAAAAAAGCCCTCCATCACTGCATCTGATGTGGAAATGAGTACCAGGACACATGAATGCGGTCAAATGCAGCCAGCTGTCCCGTTTCTGCATCAGATGTGGCAATGAGGGATTTCTCTGTAGAAGCAACAGCACAGAAAGGTAAGGAGCACATGCCAGAATCAGGTTAGGGTTAGGTGAAGGATCTGGAAACCACGAAGCCCTATGAGGAATGACTTAGGGAGCTGGGGGTGTTTAGCCTGGAGAAGAGAAGGTTAAGAGGTGATATAATAGACTTGTTTACTTGAAGGGATGTCATATTGAGGAGAGAACAAGTTTGTTTTCTGCTGCTCCAGAGACTAGGACCCAGAGCAATGGATGAAAGGAAAAGAGATTCCACCTCGACATTAGGAGGAACTTCCTGACAGTTAGGGCTGTTTGACAGTGGAACACACTTCTTCCCCAGAGTGCAGTGGAGTCTCCTTCCTTGGAGATCTTTAAGCAGAGTCTGGATGGCCATCTGTCAATGGGGATGCTTTGACTGAGATTTCCTGCATGGCAGAATGGGATTAGACTAGATGGTCCTTGCAGTTTCTTCCAGCTTTACGATCCTATGATTCTAGGTCCCTGGGTCAGTGTGAGGATGGGCATAGAAACACCTGCCCATCCCTGCACCAGCCCAGGAGCTGACCCAAGTGAGCACTGAGGCCAGAATAGCACAGGCTCAGACTATGCTATCCTGGCCTGTCTGCTTAGAGCCAATGACTGCATATTATAGCTAAAAAGACAAACAGGGAGTCTACTCCTTTCCCCATAAAAATATCCTGAGTTTCTAAAACTTAAGAATGCTTAAGAGAAGTACTGATGTTTGCCTGTTTGGCTTTTACCCACTGGTCATAGGTAGGATGCCCAGGGAACAAGAAGGTGAATAAAGGAACTCAAGACAGATGCAAGGGAGCTGGAAAATGGCAAAGAACCCTCAATCTCTCAGTCTAAGAGATAGAAATGGAGAACCATGCCTATTTCAAGACTGTGGCATCATAGCCCCCAAAAGTAACCATTCCAAGCTATGCACGAATAATATTTAACACAATTTGCCCTATTAGCTAGTCCCCATGATGTTTAAAAGAAAACTCAACAAAACCCAATTCAATTCAAATTTTTATTTTTCTACTCATAAAATCATATTTTATTATGACATTTTTCAATATTTTGTTATTCCAAAAACTCTTTTCTACATTATCATGTATAAATATTCTGTTATAAACCCCTACAGATTTAACCAAAGGCCAACAACTTGTGATCACATTTTTAGGGGTGCTTGTCACTTTTTGACCAATGGAGGGCAGGGATTTTTCATGTTGAATATTGGATACCCCAGGCTGTGCCTATGTTGATGTATGGCTTCAATATAAGCTAAACACAGAGCCATCAGCTATGACAAAAATGATGCAAATGTGGTGCCGTTCCAAAGGGTTAATGTTAAAAATGGATCATGGCTCGAGTCTCCGCCACTAGCAGTGACCTGCACTGTTTGTCTTGTGTATGAAGCTATTGGTTGTTTGAAGTTTGGTTACTGTTGATGTTAGGCAACATTTAGGCAAGAATTCAAAGAGAGCAAAATCCCATTTTACTAGTTAAGATGATATGCTCAACTGTGAATGAGTCCATGACTTGACTTTACTCTTGTTGGTGAGCAGAAAATGATGACAGCTTTCTGAACATCTGTACCTTCCTTCTTCCTATACCCAAAGTTGGAGTTTGCAACAGGAGGCACATTATCCAGTATGCCACACTTAACATTCCATAATTATTTCATCTACTTATAGATAAATGCTTTAGCATAAATTATATATTTACTGTTCTTAGAAAAAAAATATTCAGAGTCACATGAGTCAAATTCAGTTCTTAAAGACAATGAGAGTATATAGAGAAACATAAAATCTGTGAAAGAACCAAGTGAGCATTCACAGAACTCATTAAAAAGATGTTATTTAAATATCTTAGATGACTATATTGAGCTTTAGTTTAAAACCAGTTCTCCAGGTATTAAACATATTTGCATATTCTATGATGCAAAGAGAGTTTAATGTAGTTTGGTACATGACTTCTAGTGCTTTATCATTGCTTACACTTCTACTGTTACACAATTCCACCTCTCAAAACAAAGGCAGCTGACCCAGTCAGGGTTAACGTAACACGGAAGAAGAGCTGCCGTAGCCAAAGTCCTCTGATATGTAATTTTAAGTTGCAAAGGAATCAAATTATTCTACTTTTTAAACGGTGATCCTGTTTTCTAGTGCAGCAAGCTTTCTTGTCACAGCTTCCAGTGAACAAGGATTAAGGAATAACAGTGGACAACTTCAGAGAAGTATGAGAACAAGATAAAAGATTCCTTCTAAACCATGCCAATACAGACAGGTTGAATCGAAGGCATGAAACTTGAGCACGTAATGGCAATATATCAAGAGCCCTGCAGAATTAAAACCAAACATCCATCCAGTCCCTTTTTGCACCCTTGCAAATAAGATGCCTTTACTTGTGTGGGGACAACAGTTGTCTTCTGCTCTTTGCTCCTATTGTTCTCCTATCCATCAAGACTTCTGCCCATGGTCCTAAAGCTACTCTAGTCTAGCCCATGGGATGAAGCAACTACCAAAGGTTGCTCCAAACCTTGGAAAAATTGGGTGGTTTTGGACTACAGCTTCTAGAAACTTCCAGTCAGCATATTTTCCAAGTTCTGGTCATGCATGATTGAGAATGCCTGTCCCTCTGGCTCGGAGGAAATCGAAAATATTAATCATGTTCTCTTTGGCTGCTCTTTGTACACAGAAATACATGCTTTATATATAACACCAATTGTGTTGCAGTTTCCAGGCAGACAAGATAAATTTTATACAAATTTTCTACTTGCAGACCAGAAGGAAGGTATAACGCGAGCAGTTGCACAATTCTTTGCAGCTGCCATTGGAAATTGTAAAAAGTTTGTTAAACAGATGTAATGTGTTATTAAATTCTGTATAGATGGCTTGATTTAATGGTAAAATTTGCAAATGAGGAGGTATGACCGTATTTTACCAGACCATCAAACTAACCTACTTGGGGACCAAAGTCTAATGAAGTTACCCCAACCAGTTGCATCTGATTAATGGCACTTTGTTGCTTAACTCTTGCTTGGACAGGGGATATGACTGTGGTTTTGAACTAATATGTCTTGAATGTGGTGCTCTATAATACAATATACTGTAATAGAATTTTTTGCGAGGTGATGGCAGCCTACTTATTGTTGTGTGTTTACCTGATTGTGCAGCCCTATCCTTACTTTTTACAAACTATCATTTGTTTATACTCTCTTCCTGTACATGAACCTATGTTATAAAACTAAGTTATGTTTTAAATTGGAATTGTGTAATTGTGCTGGCCAAATGGCTGTAATAAAGTTTGTTGTTGATTGAGAATGCCTAGCCACTCAAACCTATTACTGGGGCTGTATCCGCATTGCAGAAATCATCCAGTTTAACACCATTTTATTTACCATGGTTCAGTGTTACAGAATTCTGAGATTTGTAGTTTGTTGCGGCACCAGATCTCTCTGACAGAGAAGGCTAAATACCTTGCAAAACCACCAATCCCAGAATTCCATAGCAATGAGCCATGGCAGTTAAGGTTGTGTCAAACTGGTTGATTTCTGCAGTGTGGACACAACCTCACCCAAAGTATCCATTCAGCTAGATTTGAATAGTCTTTAGCAAAGCTACCTACCTTATAGAGTATTTCCTACTATAAGTTCCTTCCTTAGAGTTACAGATATGAAGGGGCCTCTATATACAGTAGTTAAGAAAGTTGTCAATGCTAGGCTTGTCTCTTCCATGCCGTTCTGAAGGCAGAAGATCCCATCCATGAGAAGAAGCAAGAGTAATATCCTCACTTCTTCCCATTGGATTTCAAAGTAGACTGGACAAGTCACTTGCCCAGCCACTTTTTCCCCCTCCATCCTGCTCCCCACATAAACATTTTCTCTTGCACCCCATTTCAAAGGATATGCTTCTGTGTCAATGCCTTTATGAGGTTATCTACCTTCCTCTGGAATTTCACAATGGCTCCACATTCACATGGATCTTCTTTTTCTTCTTCTGTGGAGGAAAACACAGTGAAAGAATCACAGGGTACTTTTGTTCTGGTGGGACAGTAATGGACACTAATGAAATCTCTCCCTCTCTAAGCCAGGAGTAAGGGAACAGTATGACATGTTTTTAGACAATGAACCCAAAGTAACACAATGTTTCTGTGCCATATCTAAGAGTGTCTGATTCTGTTCTGCTCAGTGTTTATTCAGATTGTAATTTCTCTCAATGCTGCTTTCTCCAATTGCTGCATAAGACTGGGGTGTTTTTTAAAAGGTTGAATAAAATGATATTTTAGAACATTTTTCACATGCTTTCTTGTATACATTTCAACTGTAGCATTTTCCCAAGTAATAAGAATGATTAGATTACCATGTTTTGTGCACATTTCCCCCCCAAAGTACTAATATTTAAAGATTATAAATTTGTGCTCTTTTTTCTGCAAATGTACATTTTAAAACTCTTTTTTATAGAAAGAAATTTATGGATTTTGGTCACTAATTGTTTAATGTTCATGTTTAACTTTTGGATATATGAATTTGATGTGTGAAGAAACACATACCCTATGAAGACCAGTGCAGTAGAATGGAAACTGCCAATGGAACTGATTATCTCTTCTTTCTGTAGTACCTTGCATATGCCCTTAAACCTAAAAAATTGAGGGACCCTCCACCGTAATTCAACTGAGAAAGAACAAGCCGTATAAACATCCTATGCAGTCCAGTGTGTCCCACCAATTTCCAACATTGCTCAAGTCCAAACTCTGCCTGGAAGTCAAGATGACTAAACTGAGGCTATCACACTTTGAGAAGGTACAACTCATTAGAAAAGACTATAATAATAGGGAAGACAAAGGACAGTGGAAAGAGAGTGAGACAACTACATGCAGAGAGCTGGACTCAGTCAGAGAGGCCATGGGTAGGACCTAAGCAGAGCAGTGGAGGACAGGAGGTCTTGGAGATGTCTCATCCATGGAGTAGCCATGAGTCAAGGTCGACCGGAGGGCAGTTAACAACTGTTGTTGTTGCTGTTGTTGTTATATTTATGTGTATACCACTCTTTCTCCAAAACTGGGACCCAGAGCGGCTCACAATATTAAAAGAACAAGTACAATGAAAAGCATACATAAAGGATACATAAAAATAGAATTAAATTATTGCAATATTAAAATAGATTGCTGATTAAAAGAATAAAATACAGTTAAAAGAGATAAAAGTGTTTAAAACACTTTAAAACAATACAACACCCCAGCCCTCTCTTTAAAAACTTTCTGTTTTAAAAAGCCGGTCTGCATAAGAAGGTTTTAACCAGCTGTGGAAGAACGTCAAGGAGGGAGTCATTCTGACCTCCCTGAGAAGGGAGCGCCAGCGTCTCAGAGCAGCCACCAAGAAGGCCCTCTCTCATGTCCCCACCAGCAATGCTTGCAATGGTGATTGTACTGAAATAAGGGCCTCTCTACATAATCTCAGAGCTCAGGCCAACTCATACAGAGAGATACAGTCTGCCAAATAGCTTGGACTTGAGCCATCTATGGCTTTATAGATCATAACCAGCACTTTGAA
The DNA here is from genome assembly GCF_019175285.1 of Sceloporus undulatus. Taxonomy (NCBI): domain Eukaryota; kingdom Metazoa; phylum Chordata; class Lepidosauria; order Squamata; family Phrynosomatidae; genus Sceloporus; species Sceloporus undulatus. The sequence continues at coordinate 7,085,473 of NC_056530.1, forward strand.
TTGTGCCCAGAAACAAACTGGCAGCCATTGCAGTTCTGTTCAACAGGGGCAGTGTGTGGTTTCTGTAACCTTCTGCAGCTCTTTGGACCAGCTGAAATTTCCAAACAGTTTTCAAAGACAGACAGCCCCAAGTAGAACATGTTACAGTAGTCCAAATGGGATGTCACCAAGGCATGTACCACTGAAGCCAGATCCAGTGTCCCAAGGAACAGGTACAACAACAACAACAACAGGTTGGCATGCAATAGAGGTTATTATTTTCTTTTATTTGTCATGACAGTAGGGTACAGGCTGTGCTGTAAATACCACCATGCTAAATATCACTTACCAATACAGATTTTACTTTGTAGTTTCTTCCCAATTTGGTTTATTGTTCTAAAATCAGCAGTGTAGAAATAATGCTCAGCTATTGGTTCAGAGGCAATTTCTTTAAGTTCATCCTCAACAGCATTGCCTACTCCAACAGCAAACATTTTGTAACCTGAAATGGACAAAGATTGCTAATATATCTGTTGTCATTTCTGCTCTCTTTCAGTTAAGACACAATGAAAAGAAATGTTGCTATGTACAGTGCTCCTGTTCACCATTCCAGCCAGCCAGCTGTACTCTACTGGACTCTGTCACATTCATTATCCTCACCCACAGTTAGTCTATCAGCCTTCCATGGCCATTGAGCATGGTCAGTTCTCATGTCTCCCATCCACAGGGACTCCCTGCCCCATATATTTTATGCTTTTGCATCCTCTTATGCATGAGTAGCACCATTTTGACTACATAACCAACAGCTCTCACAACCTGGACATAAGGGACTGTTTGTGCTTGTAATCTATATAAGGTGCAGATACATGAAGGTATGAATCAGGAGCACACTACAGTCGAGAAAATCAGAGAGTGATCCATATCTTGTTTCCAACATTGGCTGGCATGGAGAAGCCTACAATTAGGAAGTCAGCCTCCTATCTCATCAGAAGAGGATTGGGGAGCAAGTAAACCTGTGGCTTGTTTGTACTCATTCCCATAGAAATGAACAGTAATTTAGGCATGAGAAATGTGGCCGTCCAGATGCTGTTGGACATCCCACATTATCCTCAACTTTCACCACTGGCTATGCTGACAATGACTGATACAGATTACGGTCCAAATGCATCAGATGCTTACAGAATATATGAAATATATTACCTTTCCATGGTGATGGCATTGCATGCTCCTGTCAGGTAAGAGGGCATGCAGACAGTAGCAGTGCTGTGGTAGAGTCTCCTATGTAATGCAGGCTGAAGAGCCAGAATAAATACCCAACGGCTACAGAGTAGCACCAGTAGTGTGAGTGATACTGACAAAGGATCACCCAGAGACAACAGAAAGGACTAACACATGTTAGTACTGCACAGAAGGAGGCAGGATAAACCCCTTTTAAATGTTTTTCACCATGAGAACTCTATGATGAAACAATCCAAAATGAAACAGGATATAGTGCCAGAAGATGAGGTTTGAAGGCACTAAACAAACTACTGGGGAACAGCAGAGGACAAATAGCACTGTGGCAATGGATTCAAGCTGCAGGAAAAGAGATTCCACCTAAACATCGGAAAGTACTGTAAGAGCTGTTTGACAATGGTATGGATGGCCTTGGAGCATGGTGTTGTCTTTCTTTAGAGGTCTTAAAACAGAGATTGGATGGACATCATTCAGGAGTGCTTTAGTTATGGACTCCTGCATGGCAGCAGGTTGGGCTGGATGGCCCTTGTGATCTCTTCCAACTCTATGATTCTGTTATTCTATGATTCTGTGTTGCAACCGGACTCTGTCTGAAAGAACATTCAGCTGTTGACATACTCAGAGGTGAATGGAAAGTCTGAAGGTGCACATCACATATTAAAGGATCATGGACATATAAGCATTGCAATACACGATGTAAGCAAGCTAATGTGGGCAGGAAAGGGACATTTTGAGTCAGATAATTACATAGTGATTTACACCGGAAATGAAAATCTAAGAAGAAATGGGGTGGCATTAATAGTGAGGAAAAATGTAGCAAAAGCAGTCAAAGTCTGACCAAAAAGTATCAAGACTTCAGGGAAAACATATCAATATAACCATAATACAAGTTTATGCTTCAACTATAGAGGCAGAAGAAAGAGAAATTGAATGATTTGTGCTGGAGTCAAGGAGTAAATTGACCACATATCAAAACAGAACTTCTTGGTAATCACAAGTGATTTAAATGCAAAAGTAGGAAATAGCAGACTCAAAAATTGTAGCTAAATTTTACGTAGGATACGAAAAGAAGCAGGAGAATGACCAATTCAATTTTGTGAAGGCAATTTAAACCAAGACCAGTCAGGAGAACACACTACATGACCAAGGACAAATAAAAAGTGTGTGGAAACAATACACTGGAGAACTATATCAAAGAGATGAAAAGATGACACAGTCATTCAAAGAATAATAATTTGAAGATGAACCTACAGTTTTAGAAAGTGAAATGGAACCTGCACTCAGGGCACTTGGGAAAAATAAATTGCTGGAAGCATATGGAATACTAATAAATCTGCTTCAAGCTACAGAGACAGAATCTACTCTAGTTGTAAGTTAAAATCTGTCAATAAACACCACACTACTAGCAGAAAATAGCAAAGATTTTGAACAATCACTGAAGAAAATCAATGAGGAAATTGCAAAGACAGGTTTACAGTTGAATATGAAGAAAACAAAAATAATGGCCACAGATTTAAAGTAGATGATGAAGACAATGAAATAGTTAAAGATTTTCCATACTTTGGTTCAGTCATTAATCAGAATGGAGACAGCTGTCAAAAAAGCAGAAGACTAGGACTTGGAAGGTAAACTATTAAGATCCTGAAGAGGAAAGATATGTCATTGAATGTTAAAGTTAGGATTATCCATGCCATTGTATTTCTTATTTCCATGTGTGGTTGTGAAATCTGGACAGGGAAGAAAGCTGATAGGAAGAAAATCTCATTTGAAATGCGGTGCTGGAGAAGAGTTCTATAGATACCATGGACAGCTAAAAAGACAAATAAATGTGTTCTAGAGCAAATCAAGCCTGAACTCTCCCTAGAATCCAAGACGACTAAACTGAGACTATCATGAGAAATATGATTTACTAGAAATAACAATAATGCTTGGCATGGTGAAAGGTGGTAGGAAAATAGCATTGCAGATGAACAGATTCAATAAAGGATGCTATGGCCCTGAGTCTGCAAGAAATGAACAGAACCATTGATGATAGAGTGACTGAGAGGTCACTTATTCATAGTTTCACCTGAAATCAATGTTACCATGATGGCAGTTAACAACAACAAATGAAGCTGAAACAGGTTATGTTTGAATTGGACTAATATAATAATACTTATTTCTGTAAGCATACCCAGGTCTTTGGCTTTCTTCGCAGCATCATTGATGTAATCTTGTGACCGTCCATCAGTAAATACAACTGCTACCTTGGGAACTCCAGGCCTTGCTCCACTGGAGATGGCAAATGAATTGTCCACTAGGTATTTCAAAGCCTGGCCAGTCATGGTGCCTTTCTCCATGTAGGACATCCTTCTTACTGCTGCTTTGATGTCTTTCTTAGTCTTGTATTGCCCAAGTGGGAATTCTTGCCTGACTGAACTAGAATACTGGACCAGGCCCACATGTGCATTTTTGTCCGAAACATCCAGAGATTCCACAATCTGGTTAATAAATCTCTTCACCAGTTCGAAGTTCTCAGGCCTCACACTCTTTGATCCGTCTATCAGGAACACAAGGTCAGTGGCAGTCCCTCCAGTGCAGGCTGGGCAGAAGCAAGCAACAGAAACAAAAAGCAGGGGCTGAGACAATTACTTCCTCATTGAAAAATAAGAATAATTTTGAAATGCTCATCTTACCAAACATAGGGCTTGGATCTGGATTTACTCCTATTTGGAGGTCTTGACTTGAATTCATGGGGCCACCACAGGTTGAGGTTGGCTTGAGGGCATGTGAAAGATATGCCTCTCTGTGTCCTAATGGGTTCTCTGGCACTGTCTCACCACCTTCCTGCACCTGGCTATTGCCTAGTGATGGGTTTTCTCTCGTGTAAATACCTGATTCATCCATATACCAATAAATATAATTTTGTGCTAGTGGTTTTGCCTTACTATGATCACTGTTGAATCTCTTTTGATGTGGTGACCCTAAAGGTAAAACTAAAGGTAAAGGTTTCCCCTTGGCATGTATGTCTAGTCGTACTGACTATAACGGGTGGTGTTCATCTCCATTACTAAGCCGAAAGGCCAGCGTTGTCTGAAGACAACTCTGGTGTTCATGTGGCCAGCAGTGGTTAAATGCCTGTACTGCAGCCATTCACTCAAAACCACAAGGTTGCGAGTTCAAGACCAGCAAAAGGGCCCAAGCTTGACTCAGGCTTGCATCCTTCTGAGGTCGCTAAAATGAGTACCCAGACTGTTGGGGGCAAATTAGCTTACTTGCTAATTAGCTTACTTGCTGTTCACCGCTATGATCTTTGGAATAGCGGTATATAAATAAAACAAATTATTATTATTATTATTATTATTATTATTATTATTATTATTATTGCACAGAACACTGTTACGTTCCCACCAAAGTGGTACCTATTTATCTACTTGTATTTGCATGCTTTCAAACTGCTTGGTTGGCAGAAGCTGGGACTTGTGATGGGAGCTCACTCGTTATGTGAAACTTGGGCCCCAAACTGCCAACCTTCTGACCTTATGAGAATCAGAATTGACGTCTTAACCACGAAGCCACTGCATCCCTAGGTGACCCTAGCATGGCCCAAAATCAAGGGAAGTGTTTATTTTCCACTGTTGAATTTCTCTTTAGGACTTACCACAGAATGCTTCCTGAAACTTTTTGGTCAACTTCTCAATTACACTGTAGCTTTCCACATAATCCACATGCTCATCCAGGGGTTCACTGGCCATTTGCCGCAAAGTGTGCATATCCACACGGCCCACACCAATAGCAAAGATTTCAATTCCAAGAGCTCTTGCTCTTGCTGCTACATCCTTTACCCCATCCTGGGGGCGCCCATCAGTCACTATGATAGCCACCTAAGGATAAAAGAGTGAAGACTCAACAGACTGGCATCTCAACGTAAGCTTGTTTCCTAATTCTGTTTTCATTATGATGGTGTCCAACAGAAAGCATCAGATGCAATTAGACTGATGTCTGCTGATCAGCTGAGCAATCCAATCATTTATGAAAATTACTGATTTCATACTATCAGGAATAACTAATCCTGCATAAATTCTCAATGTACAATTCTATAATTCTATAACAAGAATATTTGCTGAGATCCTACATTATGCTAGTATGATTTAAATCTGTGATCACATAATAACACAGTGGTTGTGCTATATTATCCTTCTAGTGAATACCACCATTATGCAACTGACTGTGTATCTGCCAATGTGTCTACTTATTATCTAATTATCAAGTTGGTTTCATGGCTGTTTCTCCAACTGCAGTGAATAAAGTGGTACACTGAAGGCACTGACAAATAGTTTGGCACCATCCAAGAATGTGAAAGTGCATGGCTGGAATCCCAGTGGTTTGTCCCAACCAATGGCATACTTAAACACCAGGTGCAGAACATTTTTAATCACTCATTCCTTAATTTCAGTATTTATTTTTTATTTATTTATTTAAGGGATTTATATCCCACCTTTCTCCCAAAATAGGATTCAGTAATAATCATGAAGTAAATCAAATAATAATAATGGCCAGAAAAGAAAGCAGATAGCAAAAGTTATCTTCTGTTGAACTTGTATATATAATGACATCAGTAAAAAAATTAACTAATTAATTAAACTAATGAACAGAATAAATATTACAATAAAAAAGAAAAAAGGGATGGATTAACACATTTAAGTTACAGTAATGCTTTTTTTTAAAGGAGAGAAATTCATCCAATGTATGTTTGCAATTTGATTCCTAGTGCCTCTTCCTTTTCTGAACTCAGTTTTGATAACTGGCATTTCTCACTTCATATATGGTTAAAATTCTGAGCATCACTTTGCTTCCACCAGAGATTAATCCAATGGTCCAAAGGTGATTGCAATCACTGGTGTCCTGTTTCCTGAAGATGTGCATGTATAGTCATCCCTCCATATGTTCAAACTTAGAGTCTGCAGTCTCATTCTTCATGGGAGGGATGAGCTACTATCTTTAAAATGGGCGTCCGCGCCCATGCACAGTCCTGTGTGTGCACCACGGGTGCACACACCATTCTCTGTGGGACTCACATATGTGCAAGCTGCCATTTTCATGGGGAGGGGGTCCGGAACATATCCCCCATGAGTTGGGAGGGGCGACTGTATATTGCATGTTTCCAGCCTCTAGGCCATTGTTTTGTTTCCCATAATTCTTGGCACATTTTAGTTAGATTTGAGTGGACTCTATCTTTCGCTCCACACAGCTCTATTGGTTTGCCATTTGTTCCTGGGTAATTTATTTTTCCCAAGCACGTTGAGTACAGCTTCTACTTCACTTTCTAAAAGTGTGGGTTCATCATCACATTGTTCTTCCTTGAATGATTATGTCATCATTTCATCTTTTGTATTACATGTTTTCAGTGTATTGTTTCCGTCTTTTTTTATTCCTTCTTGATCATGTTGTGTGTTCTCCTGCTGGTCATATAGCATCCCTGCTCTTGGTTTAATTTTTCCAATGATTTCTCAGATCTTGCAGATAAAATCTCTTGTTTTGGTTGTTATTTTATGTTTCTTTAATTATTATAGTAGTTTTCTTTGTCCCTGTGCACAAGTTGCTGAACAGTTGTGTTCAAGATTCTGACCCTGTTTCTAACATCATTGACAACAAGAGCATGCTTGTATATTTGCAGATGACACAAATTTAGGAGGGTAGCCAGTTCCCTAGAAAACAGGTCCAGAATTCTAAATGACCATAACAGATTAGTGACTTGGGCCAAAACTTACAAAATGAATATCAACAGGGAGAAATGTCAGGTACTACACTAATGGAGAAAAAAATGAAATGAACAGAGATAAGATGGGTGACACCTGGATTGATAAAAAGGGATCTAGTAGACCATAAGCTAAACATGAGTCAGCAGTGTGATGCAGCAGCCAAAAACCCCATATAATTCTAGGGTTCATCAATAGGATTGTAGTATCTGGACTGAGTAAAGTAATAGTACCACTCCCTTCTGCTTTGGTCAGACCTCACCTGGAATACTGTGTCCAATTCTGAGCACCACAATTCAAGAGGATATTGACAAGCTGGAACATGTCCAGACAAGGGCGACCAAAACAGTGAAAGGTCTGGAAGCCAAACCCTATAAGGAGCAGCTTAGGGAGCTGGGTATGTTTAGACTGGAGAAGAGAAGGTTAAGAGATGACATGATAGCCATGTTTAAATATTTGAAGGGATGCCATATTGAGGGATGGAACAAGTTTGTTTTCTGCTGGTCCAGAGACATGGCAGAATGGATTAAAACTGCAGAAAAAGAGATTCCTCTTAAATATTAGGAAAAATTTCCTGACTGTTTGACAGTGGAATACACTGCTTAGGAATGTAGTGGAGTCTCTTTGTTTGATGGTTTTTAAACATAGCCTGGATTGCCAACTGTTGGGAGAATGCTGATTGTCTATTCCTGCATGATGGGAAGTTAGATTGGTCTGTCTGGTGTCAAATACCATCAATACATCATTATATAAAAACCTTTCTTAAGATCATAACTTAAGGTAAACTTTAGAATCTTTGTCCACATTCTCTCCTATTGATCCATCTGTTTATTATGACCTATATTCTGAGCTCATTTTATCATGCATTCTTTTACTTGTTCATCTTCCATTTCCATTCTCAACAGTAGTTTATACATTTTAGCAATTAAATACTCATCATCTGTAGACAATTGTGTTTAATATTCTGATTTTGTTACTTTGAAACCATATCAATTCCTGTATATCTTGGATCTCTCAAATACCTGTCTATAGAAGTGCCACTGAAATTTATATTCTTTTGACTCTATTTCTTCATTTGTTTTTATTCTGTGATGCTCCTCTTAAAAGATCTCAATAACTTACCCATTTGCCTTTAAATACTGTTTCTCTTCTATATAAAGCTTCATGGGGTGAGATCCATAAAGGCATGTTAGGATATAGTGTTACGTATTTGATATTTGTTCGATATTCTTTATTTTTATTTTGCTATTTGTTCAATATTTGTTCAATATAAAAAAGTGAATTTCTGATATAGTGATTATTAAAATCAGTACTTGCCTTAATTTTACCGTATCAGAAAAACCATCCCATCCAAGTCTCAAATCAAACCACTCCAACTGTAATAATCTCTTTTTCTCCAGATGTATCCAATCTTATAACCAAACTGAACAGCAGGCAGAAAAATACAATATTGAATCTGGGAGCCCAAGACTCCCTCTGTTTTCTGCCTTCTAATATTTTAAATCTGATTTTGGGAATCATACCTTGCTAGATGAATTTTAAAATATATTCCTGCTATTGTTTAAATGGCACATCATTAGTCAAAACTAGTATTGTTTGGAATAAGAACAACAGTAAGATGCTCTACCTGTGGCTGTTTTTTAAACTTGTTGACTATGGCTGGTTACAGGGATCATGTATTTCCACTATTGAAACAGCTTCACTGGCTACCAGTCCATTTCTGGGAAGAATTTAAAATGCTGGTTTTGACTGTTCAAGCCCTACATGGCTTGGATCCAGATTGTCTGAACAACTGTCTCTCCCTACACAAGCCAGCTCATGTTTTAAGATCTGCAGGAGAGTCTTCGTCCCACCACTTGGTGAAGAGAAGGCTAAGGAGTGGCACAGCTGAACTCTTTAAATATCTCAAGCTTTGTCACAGAGAGGAAGGTGCAGGCTTGGTCTTTACTGCCCCAGAGGGCAGAACCAGCTCTAATGGTTTTAAGTTACATGAGTTTAGATTACAATTAAGCATCAGAAAGAGGTGTTGTTGGTTTTTTTTACAGTAAGAGTAATCTCCTTCTCTGGATGTCTACAAAATGAGGCTGGATAGCTACCTGCTAGGAATACTCTAACTGGAGATCCTTCATTGAACAGGGGATTAGACTCTATGGAGATTATTGCACTACACTCTTAAAACATTACTAATTCACTTTAACTACTCTACCTGCCTCCTGTTGCATTCTGGAACCTGTAGTTTAGGAAGCGGCATTTAGAATTCTCAGGCCTCCCTGAACTACAAACCTCAAAATGCAACAGGGAGTAGTCAGAGTGGACTAGCAATGTATTAAGGGTGTAGTGGGATAATCTACTGAGATTTTATGATCCTATGAGCTGCATATAGACTGATACCATGCTTTTTAAAATTATACTGCAATGCTTTCTATATTGATAGCTGCTAAGAAATGGTATCCCTTATCAATAGAAATATATAGAGTTGAAAGGAACATTTAGTTAGGTTTAACTTCTACTTAACTTAATAGGACACATATGTATGTAAACAGTGCAGATGCCCATACCATATTCCCCAACCAAATACATGTAAATTAGTCTTTCCAAAAGGACTTTATAATTATTAGAATCCATTTTCCATATACATGTTAAGGAGTTTATTGAACTCCAAAAAAACCCCCTGATTTATCCCCACCGTGTTCAAGTCAAGGATGCAGTCGGGTATTATCTCATGCAAAATGCCACCAATGCTGCCGCTCGACTGCAACCCGCCTAAAACCTGCCCACAAGTCACTCTTGGCCGATTTGCAAAGTTGGGAACTTTGCAAATCAGCCATCTGAGCGCTTCATGTAGTCAGTGTGGATGCAGTCTACGTTTATATTATTCATGTAGGAACAGAAAACCAAAATAAGGGAAGATTCTTGTGGAACAGAGTTACAAAAAGCCCAAAGTCTTCATACCTTGTTAATCTCTGGCGATCGCACTCTGGCTCCTTCTCCCTCACTGAATGCTCTGTTGATTGCAAACTGGATAGCCAGGCCTGTCATGGTCCCAGTGGAGAGGGGCTCAATCCTGCGTACAGCTTGCAGTAGGGTGGCCTTTGTACGATGGGTCTTGAGGGACAATTCATTGTTGACTGCACTGGCATAATTGATAACACCAACCCGAGTAGCATCTGGCCCTACATCGAGTGACTCAATGACCTGGGACATGAACACCTTGACTTTCTCAAATTCATTGGGACGCACACTTCGAGAGCTGTCAATGATGAATATCAGGTCTGTGGGCCTTGTCCTGCAGTTTGCACCTGCGTGGGAAAAGTGAACAGTACTCCTCAAACTTCAAGAAGGAAATTTATGGTACAGTGCTATGACCATTTATTTATTTCCTTTTATTTCTATGCCGCCTTTCTCCCAGAAAAGGACCCAAGGCGGCTCACAAATAAAACCATTTAAAAACTTCACAATTTTTTTTTAAAAATCAAAATCAACTAGCTAAAAATAGTATAAAATTACATAAACATACAAAAGTTAAAAACATAACTGAAGCACACACCCCATATGAAAGCCTCCCTGACATGATCATATACTAAAAGCCTGCTTGAATAAAAACATCTTTGCCTCCTGGGGATGTTTGAATTGTGATCCATGACACCTCTTAGAATGTGGTGCATGTGTTACAAGACATACTTTATAATTCAGAAAATGCTAGATATATACCCCAACCAAAGACAGGCTGGAGTCCTGTTAGTGAAATAGGCACACTTTCCAACCCACACATATCCCTCAATTTTTGTTGTGCAAAGAGGTATTCAGTAGCTTCTTGTGAATGTCTTCCCTCTGCCTTGCAATGGGCAGATGCGCACTCCCTTGGCCAACAGGCATAAAGACCATAGTTTTGTTTGCAGAAGGTGTTTCAGTCCCTAGCACCACCAAGGAAAGATTCCCATGAGAAACTTGAAAGGAACCAGAAGAGCTGCTTTGTAGACAAGGGTGGGAAATGTGTGATCCTTCGAATGTTGTTAGACTATGACTTCCACCAATTTTAGTAAAATTATCAGTGGTGAACAATAGCAATGGATGATTGGAACTGAAATCCAAGAAAATCTGGAGGGGTACAGTTTTTCCATACCACATATAGACTAAATGAGCCAATGGTCTGATACAGGATAAAATAACATTTTGTGTTCCTAATCCAAGCCTATATAATTTAGTGGTTAGACAGATGCTTCTGGTGCTGCATCCATACTGCAGAAATAATCCAGTCTGACAGCACTTGAACTGCCATGGCTCAATGCTATGGAATTCTGAGAATTGTAGTTTGTTGTGGCACCAGTACTCTACTCTGGTGCTACAACAAACTACAATTCTCAGAATTACACAGTACTGAGCCATGGCAGTTCAAGTGGTATCAAACTGGATTATTTCTGCAGTGCAGATGCAGCCTAGGAGAAGCAGGGCATAAAGGCAATAATCCTCCATCAGACCTGTTTGTTGCTAGTGATATCAGCAGCATATTGAGTCTGGAAATCAAGACTTACTCTGAAAATTAAGCTATTGTTCTTAGTAACCAGTGATAAACTTTGTCTGTTGTGAGGCCTTCTTATGTTTTTTAAAAAGATGCTGATTTAATACATTGGTCTGAATAAAAAGGAATTCTGTTATAGAAAATAAAACTAGAGAAGAGTGAAAATTTTATTTTTGTAAGATTTTACCAGCATCTGGAAATGCTTTCGTATTTCTGATGGAAATAGGTTGTTTTTTTCTTTCTTTCTTTTTAATGAATGTGGGAGAAACTGAAACTGACAGATTTGTCCAGTCTAGCTCAAGTCTATGTCTGGATCTCTAAATATTAAACCATATTAATGCTAATTTGGGTTTCTGACTCCACCCTCCTGAAAGCCTGCATATTTTAACATCTGTAAATCAGCAGGTACAACCTGGTTCTCAGCATTCAGGCTATAATAGCTGTATTGATTCAATTTGGCTTCCCCAAAGGGTAAGCATTTTGTTTCCATTAATATTGGAAGAATTAATTAAAAAAACCTTTTCATACCTAGGATGGAAAGAACATGAAATTCAAAATCTTTGAGTGGAGAAGAAAGCAAAGATGACAGTTTGCGTCATTCCTTGCTTGAACAATCACATTTCCCCTATCACGTTTATTGTTTGAACCACTACCCCCTTTAGAAGTTTACCATTTTGTACTTCTGTGATTACAGTTGCACCTCCATTTTCATGTACTTCGTGAGGAGAAAATGAAGGGAGTTGAAATGGGGCACACGCCTGAGGTGCACACCCTTTGTTGCTCGCGGGCACATGCCCCCATTCAAGCCTATGGAGCTTGAAAGTTTCCATTTTCACAGGGGGTGGTGGTGGTGGTCCAAGAACAGATTCCCCACGAAAATGGAGATCTGGCTGTAAATACTATAACATACTAATGTCTTTGTGAAGTGGAGCAACCAATGAAGCACATGTACAAATTTTCAACATTTTCATCACAAGATCTTGCAAAACAAAACAAAAATCAAGCAGAGGGAAGGAAAAAGGAAGAGAGGCTACCTCAGGCAATTTGTATAGATAATTTGTTCTCTCTGTTACACAGTCTTCCAGATTGATTCCTTTCTTTATTATAGTTATAAACTTTTTCACTATATGACTTTCTGCTGTGGGATGATTCCTTTGAATGTAAATCATATCTCAAAATATAGACAATCATAGGTGTCCAAATTCCAAAGTTAGTTGATAAAAATGACTATGGTATGGGGAGCTTATTTGTGCTATCAGAAAGCCAAATCAGACATGGGAATGTCAATAGGTTTAATCAAGATGAAGGGTGCAGTTGAAGAGATTTTCGTTCATTTTGTTTAATTGTATTTCAAGATGCCAGTTCATGAGTACAATATGAGTAAGGTTTTCAAGGCATAAAAGTCTCAAGTTTCCATAAATTAACAGGATTAATACTGAACAGGTGGGAAACTGCTGACTCAAAATGTAATAGTGTCTCAGTGGAATAGGCTAAATTTCTACAAAGATGTCATTCTATTGAGACTCCTGACCCCACTCCAAAGCAAAGGTTGGAGGAACCGTTCAAGAATGAAGTTCTTGTATGAGGATGAGGAAACAGGGAGAGAACAAAATGTTATACCTGAGAAAAGTGCTACTCTGTTAGATATAAGTATGTATACTTTCATCTCAGCTGCTGTTCCTTGGGTGGTAATTTTCCCCCATGATTTACAAATCTTTCTGTATTAGAATTAGAATTCCCTTCTGTGTCCTTTGCCCTGTTATCCTAGCATGCTGGCTCAAATGGGACGACAAAGACTAATATGTGGCATTACTTACCTTTCAGCTGTGGAGGGACCCCATTAACTCCCTGGTCCTGAACAAAAAGGAGTAAAGAGAGGAAGAAGGCAGAAAAAGGCATTGCCATGGTTGCTGGGATGCAGGCAGAGTGTCGAATGGTAGGCTCTGGCATTGGCCTTGAGGTATTAATGGACCACTCCTTAGAAGGGCAGCGGGCCAACCTATAACACGGGTGTATGATGGGGTGGAGTTGAGAGGGAGGAGGTTGAATGAAAGGATGGAAGGATAGATATTGACAAGGAAAGGTCCCTTGGCCTTTTCCATTGCCTGGATTGGTGACAACAGTTGCATTGACTAGGAAGTGGGAAGTAGTAAAAGTGACCAGCAAAAGGTTGGAATGTGAGGAATTTTGGATCTGAACAGTGAAGCCAGTCAAATCAACCTGAAGAAAGGAGTTTACCTGCCAATCAAGAGCTTTAATCTAGAGTCTGCCACAGTAAGTAAACTATCTCCAGTGTGTTTGGCCAATGTCCCCCCTGAGTTTGAAACCTCGGAGGACTGGGACAGGACGTGTTGGGTTGAGTTGTGTAAATAAGCACATGGAGATATGAAATGTATTCCACACATTAGGCATTTCAAACCAGCAGATTTCTTGTGGGTTTTGTTGTTTTTATTACTACTAGTGGTCTTAGAAGAGTGGGTGGGGGGTTGCAACAGGGAGCTGGAAAAGGATGTAAAACTAGCTAAGGAATACAAGCCATGGCAACATTACTTAGAAATAACCTGTTCATATTCAAATACATGGTCTTATGGGGGAAAGAGAAAGTGGCAGCATGTAAGAGTGATGAGTGATGCAAAGAAACAGCAAGGCTGCAAAGATACAAACTTCAGTTAATGAGTATAGGCATGCAATGGTTGCTACTTCCAATACCCTTCCCAGCAATTAATCTCAAATTAACCAGGAGATATAGGGCCCAAACAGACAGGCCAAAATAAAGCTGCTTTGGGCCACATTGGAGGTATGTTGTTTAAATGAAGCATGTGTCCTAAGAGGCCAGAAGCCACGCCAAAGCCACAGTCAAGTCCTAAGGACTGGAACACAGCTTTGGCGCAGCTTCTGGACTCTTAAGATGTGTGTGTCATTTAAACAGCATACCTCCAAAGCATACCTCCTGCAGTGCATCATGGTGCATGCGCTATGGGCAAACATCCCATTGTTTTGATTGGGGCTTGTCTTCCACGTGAGCTCAAGTCCGTGGAAGGCAAGCCCGCATAAGGGGCAGTTCAGCTGTAGTATCAGTCCATTGCTCTGTGTCCAGCAGCAGAAAACAAGCTTGTTCAATCTTCAATATGACATCCTTTTAAATATTTAAAGATAGCCATTGTGTCACCTCTTGACCTTCTCTTCCTCAGGCTAATCATACACAGGTGCCTAAACCACATCATTCTAAGACTGGTCTTTATTAATGTTCCTTCCTCCAGTTTTCATGCCTTGTTGTTGTTAACTGCCCTCAAGTCGATCCTGACTCATGGCGATCCTATGGATGAGAAATCACCAAGACCCTCTGTCCTCTGCTGCTCTGCTTAATTCCTGCAAACCCATACCTGTGACCTCCTTAATAGAGTTCATCCATCTAGCATGTGGCCTTCCCCTCTTCCTACTTCCCTCCACCTTTCCCAGCATTACTGTCTTTTCCAGTGAGTCCTTCCTACTCATGATGTGTCCAAAGTACGATAGCCTCAGTTTGGTCATCTTGTCTTCCAGAGAGGTTTCCGGCTTGATCTGCTCTAGGACCCATTTGCTTGCCTTTTGGCTGTCCATGGAATCCTCAGCACTCTTCTCCAGCACCACGACTCAAATGAATGGATTTTCTTCCTATCTTCTTTCTTAACTGTCCAGCTCTCACATCCATTCATGGTAATATGGAATACAATGGCATGTACATCAGTACAAGCTCATGCCTTAGAATCATAGAATCATAGAGTTGGAAGAGACCGCAAAGGCCATCCAGCCCAACCCCATTCTGCCGTGCAGGAAATCTCAATCAAAGCATCCCCGACAGATGGCCATCCAGCCTCTGCTTAAAGGCCTCCAAGGAAGGAGACTCCACTACACTCTGAGGATGTTTGTTCCACTCGAACAGCCCTTACTGTCAGGAAGTTCCTCCTAATGTTGAGGTGGAATCTCTTTTCCTGGAGCTTGCAGCCATTGCTCTGGGTCGTAGTCTCTAGGGCAGCAGAAAACAAGCTTGCTCCCTCCTCAATATTGCATCCCTTCAAGTATTTAAACAGGGCTATCATATCACCTCTTAACCTTCTCTTCTCCAGACTAAACATCCCCAGCTCCCTAAGTCGTTCCTCATAGGGCTTCATGTTTTCCAGACCCTTCACCATTTTAGTCGCCCTCCTTTGGACACGCTCCAGTTTCTCCACATCCTTTTAAAATAATGGTGCCCAGAACTGGACACAATATCCCAGAGCAGAACAGAGTAGCACTGTTACTTCTCTTGATGTAGACACTATACTTCTATTGATGCAGCCTAAAATCGCATTGGCCTTGTTAGCTGCCACATCACACTGTTGACTCATGTTCAACTTGTGTTCTACTTGGATTCCTAGATCCCTTTCACATGTACTCTCATTCAGCCAGGTGTCACCCATCCTATATCTGTGCATTTCATTTCTCCTGTTCTCCAGGAGTTCTCAAAGATTATTACTACCAATGGCTCCGATATTACATTTGCCAGTTCTTTTAATACTCTTGGATGTTGTTCATCTGGTCCTGGAGTCTTAAATTCACTTAGATTAACAAGGTATTCCTCTACTATCTCTTTACTTATTCTGTGCTGAATTTCCCCTATTCTGTCCTCAGCTCCATTATCCTCAGGTTGAGCTCCCTTTTCCTTTTCTGAGAAGACAGAGGCAAAGGAGGTCTTGAGTAATTCTGCCTTTTCTCTGTTTTTTGTTAGTATTTTGCCATATTCTCCTTTTAGTGGCCCTACCATTTCCTTCTTCTTCTTCTTTTTATTATGAACATACCCCCAAAAGCCCTTTTTATTGTTTTTAACCTCTCTAGCAAGCCTGAGTTCATTCTGTGCTTTAGCTTTTCTGACTTTACCCCTACATGTGCTTGCTATTTGCTTGAATTCCTCTTTGGTGTTTTCCCCCTTTTTCCATTTCTTATACATGTTCCGTTTAAAAGTTAGCTCAGTTGAAAGTTCCTTAGTCATCCATCCTGGTTTCTTGTAGAAAGAATATATTTTGGCACTACTTTAACTACCATGCTTCAATCCTACAAAATCCTGGGATTTGTAGTTTTGTGAAGCACCAGCATTCTTTGACAGAGAAGGCCAAGGACCTCGTAAAACGACACATTTCTGAATTTCTTAGGAGGGCACTATAAGACTTAAGTAATGCCAAACTGCATTATTTCTACAGTATAGATGCAACCTCAATCTTAGTCTGAGATGAATTTTACACTAATAGCAACTGCTGGAAGCAATTCTGGTAAGGTATAAGCAAAATGATAGTTGAGCACAGCCAGGACTGTGTAGGGGGTCTCATTACTTTCTCTCTATGAAATCTGTGCTTTACATTCTCTCACAAAAGTATGTTTGAATATTTGGTGAATGCATGATACGAGACACTTGTTCTAACCATATGAATACAGCACTCATTTTCTAGAACAAACTCTACCAATTTGCTAGTACAAACTCTGCTTTATTATCAGGGGACAAAGTGATCTCCAAATGTACGGAACAACTGCCCTTATTCCAAAGCTATATGATATTTTTTTTCACCCACCACCTTGCACACAAAGCCCTTTTGGTATAGACAGGACATATAGGCATGAAAGGGGTTCATTCACATCCTGCTATAAATGAAGTCTCTATTGCTTTCTTACTGTGAAAAAATATCTGAGTTTCCTCTGTGTCATTTTTCTGCTAATGAGCAAAGAAAGATAAATACATTGCTGGGAGTGGTGAGGCTTCTCTTCTTCTCAGAAACACAGCTTGTGGTACACAAGAAACATTAAAGCTGTAAAAAAGTATTTCAGGAGGAGAGAAAGGGCAAGAGAGGTCCGGTTTGTGTACAGCTGTATTTACAGGTGTGTGAAGGAAAAACACATGTTTGGTATCAAAATTGGGAACATAATTTCCCCACAGGTTTCAAAGGGTAAGAACGTTATGTCCAATTTATCTAAAGGAAAATGTGCATTTATGGATTCCTTTCCAGTCCACTTGTAAAACAAATGTAGGTTAAGGCACTTATTTTGGAACAAGAAGCCTCATCCTTCTGCATAATGCAAAGTAGATCTTTTACAACAGAATCCCATGGGTCTCCTACATCCCAAGTCAGCTCTTAGACCTTGCTTCATATGCTCATCCTGAGTTTGTACCTCAGAACTGTCTTCTCACTGATCTAAGAAAATTTTAAAAAGACAAGGAAAACTGCCAAATTCATTTTTTGAGTTAAAAAATACTTTATCTGTTATGGACGCTTGGAGAGTAAACTATGCATCTCAAAAAGAATTTACATATTATTCAGAGGCGCATAAATCACGGTCCAGATTAGAGCAGAGTTTCTAACTTCGACATCATTAATTCCCAAAATTGATAAGATGGACGGCTTACCTAAAATAATTTCAGATCATAACCCAATAACAATGGAGTTGAGCGATATCTCCAGAGAACATAATTGGCGCTTGAACGAATACTTATTGAAAGATGAGAAAATAACCTCACAAGCAAAAGATCACCTAGACTTATATTTCAAAGAAAATATGAATAAAGAAGTGAAATTACAGAATGTTTGGGACGCCTCTAAACCAGTCATGATGACCAATAAGGAATTAGAATCTAAAGCAGGAAAAATCACTTTCTACTTAATCTCAGCCGCACGATTAGTACTGGCGAAAAAATGGAAAAATAAGGAGGAGCCCACAAAGGAAGAATGGATTTTAAAAATCTACGAAATACTGGAGATGGACAAACTGACAATACTGATGAGAGAAGGTAGCATTAATGAATTTAATAAAGACTGGTTACCGGTAGTAAATTATCTTTCTAAAGAAAAAGGAGGGAAACATGTAATTGCCTTAAAGGAATAGGAAATTAATTTAATTCTCCTGTTTCTATATGAATAATAATAATAATAATAATAATAATAATAATAATAATAATAATAATAATAATAATAATAATAATAAATTTTATTTATATACCGCCCTTCCTGAGATCAGGGCGGTTTACATCA
>NC_056530.1:7103988-7139819 GCF_019175285.1 Sceloporus undulatus
TAAAAACAACACAGGTTACAATAAACATCTTAGATTAACTACACATCCATGTAATAAAAGAAGATAAAAGCCCTGTTAGCCAATCCTCTTGCAGAATACGAAGGAGGGGAGGCCTACTAGGACTCTGATTGGGGGAATGCGGTCTTAAACAGAAAGGTTTTTAAATCCTTTCTAAATTGGGCCAGGGAGGTGGCCGAGCGGAGCTCTGAGGGCAGCGTGTTCCAAAGGGCCGGGGCAGCGATGGAGAAAGACTTCCTCGTGGTAGAGGTAAGTCTAGCCCCTGGCACCTTAAGTAATTGCTGCCCAGATGTTCTGAGGGTGCGGGACGGAATGTACGGGGAGAGGCGGTCCTTCAGGTATCCTGGGCCCAAGCCATTTAGGGCTTTATAGGTCATCACCAACACCTTATATTGTGCCCGGAAGCGAATAGGCAGCCAATGCAGATCTTGGAGCACCGGTGTTACGTGGCTGGCCCTGGAAGTACCAGTAACCAGCCTGGCTGCCATATTCTGTACCATTTGTAGCTTCCGGGTTTGGTATAAGGGTTGCCCCATGTAGAGTGCATTGCAGAAATCCAATCTCGAGGTTACCAGAGCATGTACAACAGTTTCAAGGTCCCTCTGGGCCAGGTATGGGCGCAGCTGGCGAATAAGCCGAAGCTGATAACAGGTGCTCTTGACCGTCGCATTCACCTGAGCAGTCAGGTGAAGCGACAAGTCAAGAAGTACCCCCAGACTGCGCACAGAGTCCTTCACAGGGAGCGTGACCCCGTTCAGGACAGGTGGAACTACCGCCATTCCTGGACCAGGGGAACCTATCACAAGTACCTCCGTTTTCTCTGGATTCAGCTTGAGTCGGTTTTCCCTCATCCAGCCCATTACTGACTCCAGGCACGCCATGAGAGGAGAGACGCCATCCTCAGTCACTGCATCAGTCGGAGACATAGAGAAAATTATTTGGGTGTCATCAGCGTACTGATAACCCCACGCTCCATGTCTCCGGATGATCTCTTTCAGCGGTTTCATGTAAATGTTAAATAGCATTGGAGACAGAATGGCTCCTTGAGGGACCCCAGTTTTAAGGGCCCTCTCATCGGAGCACACGTCTCCCAGCTGCACCATCTGGGACCTCCCAGAGAGGTAGGACCGGAACCACTGGAGCTCAGTGCCCCCGATTCCCACCTCTACCAAGGGCCCCAGGAGGATACCATGGTCTATGGTATCGAAAGCCGCTGAGATGTCCAAGAGCACCAACAGGGACACGCTTCCCCTGTTGATGCCCAGACGGAGATCATCGACCAAGGCGACCATGGCCGTCTCAACCCCGTAACCCGCCCGGAAACCAGTTTGAAATGGGTCCAGATAATCCGTTTCATCCAAGACCGCCTGAAGCTGGATTGCAACCGCCCTCTCGATCACCTTCCCCAAAAATGGCAGCAGCGAGACTGGCCGATAATTATTATGTACCAGGGGGTCGAGGGAGGGGTTTTTTAATAAAGGTTTTACAATGGCCAATTTTAGATCAGATGGAAATTGCCCTTCCCTCAAGGATGTATTAATGATCCGGCGTAACAATAAAGTTACTGCCGGTCCCCCCTGGGCCACTAGCCATGAGGGACAGGGATCAAGAGAGCAGGTCGTCTTCCGAACACTTCCGAGGATCTTGTCCACATCATCGGTACTTACTAACTCAAACCGATCCAGTTTAATGAGGTCTACGGAGGCTCTGGACGCCTCTACACTAGGTTCTGCTTGAATGTGGCGTTAAGACCTTCGCTTATCCGAGAGGTTTTATCCGCGAAGAAGTTATTAAATTGGTCGCAGCAGGCCTTAGAAGGTTCAAGGATCTGGTTCAGGGCGGGAGGGAGCTGAGTCAGCTCCCTGACCACCCTGAACAACTCTGCTGGACGCGACTCCGCGGACGCGACACGAGCACCATAGAACGAGTTCTTAGCTGCTCATATCGCCTCTCCATAGTCCTCTAACAGTTGGTCTAGGAGAGCCTTGTCGTCTAAGTGAAAGTGTTTCCGCCAACGACACTCTAGCCGTCGCAGTTCCCGCTTCCTTGCCCGGAGATCTTCCGTATACCAGGGCTTACGCTTGGAGGCGGGCCTGAGAGGACGCTTGGGAGCGATACTGTGTATAGCCCTAGAGAGACCGGTATTCCAGATACCAGTCAGGGCATCAACAGAGTCGCCGTCACTTCCAACCATGTATCCCTCTAAAGCTTCCTGGAACCTTTTGGGTTCCATCAGCCTTCGAGGGTGGACCATCCTAACAGGTCCACCACCCCCGGAGGGGATCTGGGTAGAGACCTTGATTTTTGCCTCCACCAGGAAATGATCTGTCCATGACAGGGGGGAAATATTAGTTATTTCCGCCCACGGATTTTCCGTATCCGAACAGAAGACCAAATCAAGAGTATTACCCGCAAAATGCGTAGGACCCAAAATCAGCTGGGACAGGCCCATGGCTGCCATGGTATCCATGAATTCCCGAGCCGCACCGGGTGGAACATAGCTGGCCGTGAGGGGGATATTGAAGTCCCCCAGGACAAGTAGCCTGGCCGTCTCCAGCATCAGCTCAGCGACCAGCTGTGTCAGCTCGTTAAGGGAATCCATTAGCGCACGGGGTGGCCGATACACCAACAGAATCCCTAGACTGTCCCTCGCCTTTAGGGTCAGGTAAATACACTCAATATAGGACGTCTGTCGGATGTGGTTTCTGGTGAGGGACAAGGTGTTCCTATGTATCAAGGCCACACACACACACCCCCGCCCATCTAACCTGGGCTGGTCCTTCACCGAGAACCCAGCAGGCAGGGCCTGAGCCCACACAGTGTCTCCTTCAGGCCCAAGCCAGGTCTCGGTAATGCAAGCCAGATCGCACTTATGATCCTCCAACAAATCATGGAGGATGTGGGACTTGTTGTTAATCGATCTGGCATTGCACAGGAGCAGCGACAGGGTTTGTGGCACGGTTGGAGTGACCCTCAGGTCCCTTAGGTTAGGAGGGGGACAGGAAGGGGAGATAGATATGATGCATCGATCTCGCCTTCCCCTGGAACGCAAGTCCCTTCTCCCACCGCCATACCTCCCCCTGCCCCACACTACCTCAATGGGAGCTCCGCTCGTAACGATGTTATCCCCCCCTCCCCAGCCCATGCATCCCCCACATCCATAACCTCCCCCCACCCTTCTCCAGCAATTGAAAGAGCAGAGGTTAGCCACCTCAGGCATCCTCTGCTCTATGGCTAACACACAGCCTCCCTAAGCCAGATAAAAACTGCGCAGTTGCTCAGCTGCGCGGTGGTAGCGCTGCGGAGTCCCGGAGAAGTCCCCTTTCCAGTCCGTGGGCGGCTCTCCCGGGGCGGTGCGCAGATGTGCACCTCCAACACCCCGGGAGGAGGCCGCCCGGCAGAACGCGGCTCTGGCAGCAGTGGTCCGGTGAGGAGGTAGAGGGGGTCTCTGTCTCTTCCCAGATGTTGTCTTCTTCCTAGATGTTATCAGGGAAGGTTTGCTCTTCTCTCTCTGTGTTACCACAAGGTACAAGGGATCTAATATAGATGTTGCTGGACAGGGAAGCGTCCCTGGAGAGAAGTGGCTGTTGGTTTCAGTCCCTTGGGGCTCAGATGTTGGCGTGCTCTCCCTCTTACTGGGTGATCCAGCAGCTGGGACCGGCAAGATGGCTCTTCTCTCCCTCAGAGTCCACAGCAGTGGCAGTTGGAAGGGAGGGAGGTTGCATTATAAAATGTGTGAGTAATTATGTGAATATTCTACACCTTAGATATAAGAATAGGGGCTTGCTGAATGGTCAATTAATTTTTAAAAAAGGAAATAATATATTTAACTAATAGTAAAGAATAGAAATATAGAATATTTCTATTTCAGCAATGTATTTATCTTTCTTTGCTCATTAGCAGAAAGTCAAAAGTCTATAATATAATATCCAAAGTAAAGTAAGGGAAGTACTTTTTAGTTAAGTGTTTTAGGTGTAAGTATGTCTCTTTTTATCTCTTTTATTTTTTTATTTCTTCTTCTTCTGTAATGTATAACTTTTGCTATGTGAACAGTGTTTCTATATGTTTTTTACTATAATAATAAAAATAAATAAAAAAGAAAAAAAGAACTGCCTTCTCACTGTTCTTAACAACAACAACAACAACAACAAATTATTTCTACTCCACCTCTCCAACAAGATTCTGGCGGCTTATCACATACTGTATATACTCATGTATAAGTCTAGAAATTTAGGTTAAGAAATTGAACCAAAAAAACTGAGTTGACTTAGTCACGGGTCAATGTAAGTACTGTACTTTAAATCATATGAATATGTATATGTGTATACACACACAAACACCATCCCCTGATGAAAGGCAAGAGGAAGCACCAACCTCCTACTCTCTCATCCATCCAGCCCTAGTATGAGTGCAAATAGGTCGACTTACGGTAGCTGCCAGCTGAAAACAAGATAATTGCATGGAAATCTATATGCACAGTTGTTCATGTGATGGAATTTTACTTGCCAACTACTGCTCTTATGCACAGACATCTGTATCCAGTGCAGGTTACTATGCTCAACATCATGGCCAGGACCAAGAGTGCAATCTCTGTAGTGGGTATTGGCAGGATATTCCCTTTGTTGACTGCAGTAGTATCACTACAGGGCTGCAGGCTGCACCAGGTGACACCCTAAGCCATTTTAGGATGACACCACTGCTCTCTAAACAAGGTGCTGTAACATTCACTGTCATACCTTTAAAATGCAGAACATTGTGTGAATGGGGCAAGGATCAGCGGGAGGAGAAAGGCAAGACCTCAGGTTTTAATTTTAAAAAAAATAATAATTAAATTTTACATTAATTTTTTTTAAAAAATTATACTATTAACATTTTCTTTTTTTAAAAAAAATCACATTTTACGAAATATTCACTTTAGCCACCATGTAGGAAAGGTAAGGTAAAGGCATTCCCATTGGCAAGCTTGTCAAGTTGTGTCCAACCACATGGGGTGGTGCTCATCTCCATTACTAAGCCGAAGAGCCAGCATTGTCAGAGACTACTCTGTGATCATGTGGATCTGTGATCTGTGATGGCACAGAACACTGTTGACCTTCCCACCAGAGTGGTACCTTTTATCTACTTGTATTTGCTTGCTTTCAAACTGCTAGGTTGGCAGAAACTGGGACAAATGATGGCAGCTCACCCCATCAAGTGGCACTTGGGCCTCAAATTGCCAACCTGCCAATCTTGCAATCAACAGAGTCAGCATCTTAAATACTTGAGCCTTCGCATCCCTTACATGAAACTACGTACATGTAAATAAATACATTTAGGCTGTGTGAATGATATTGTAATTTAAAGGTATAATTTTAATTTTGCTAGCTGTTTATGTCGCAACTATTGCTATTACATTCAGTGATATATGGGAATTACAACCTATGAGTAACATTAGTACCAAAAAAATTACTAAGGGTTCTGTCTGGAGTGATATGGGAGGAGGTCAATGGAGGGAGGTGACACCATGAATTACCGCACAGGGTGACACCAATCCTAGTGACGCCCCTGGCTGACTGATAAGTATAAAAGGCATATGTGAAAATAGACGAATAGATGGAGTAATAACATCTTGATCATATTTTGAGTTCATGGAGTACCAGGTTACAGTCCTAAGAACACTTATATAGATCCCTACTAAACTTATTTCTAGGTGGGCATATCTAGACTCTGCATTCTTCTGCCTCATTGGTCTCTCAACATGTAAATCATTCAGCCATGCTGTTAATCTAAACATTAAAATAGTCACAACACTGTTCTGCTTCAAAGATGTGGGGGTGAATCAATAAACATACAGGTAATAGGAAAGCCTTTCATAGATCAAAGTGGCTTTTCTCTAATTTTCTAAAATTGACCCTCTTTTTTAAGTGTCACCATTGCAGATGGGAATGAGCTTTGACCTTTGAAGCCAAACGCTGCTAATTTTATGCGCCAGCTCAGTCCTAGCAGGATGTATCAAGGCCTGTGCTTTCAGCCCACCAAGATAAATACCATTGAAGAGGAATGCTGAGGTATGCTTGGGCCATGCTAATTGGCCACCAAGGTGGAAGAGGAAGAATGGCTGGTTTTCTCTAGCCAAGCCAATGTAACATGTTTTTAAAAAACACTTCAGCATTACTAAATAGCAAACATAGCTTTCTTTCCCTCAAACCGCCCCAACACATTTGGCAGGATATATAACATTTTCTCTAACATTTAGACTGGGAAGTTGTTTTAATTCCTGTTATGATGATACTAAAATGAGAACTAGGAATATATTATTATTATTATTATTATTGTTGTTGTTGTTGTTGTTGTTGTTGTTGTTGTTGTTGTTGTTGTTTACTTATATAGTACCATACGTTTTACACAGTCATCAAATAAGATACAGATTAAAAACCTACCTGCGATGTACAATCTAACATTTTACTTCATATGTGCAGAGAACCTGGACCTTTTACTTCACATGTGCATTTGTGACATCCCAAAATAAAGACATGAAACAACTGAAAATGACAGCCACAGCTTTATATCCCACATGTCTAAAGTCTGTGTGCATGTGTGCATACATTGTTGATCTTTACACTTGTACTATTGCCCAAATTTTTGATCCCCTTGAAAAGGAGAAACATCTCCTCCTCAAATCTTTGTAGGATGTGAGTCTCCATTTTAAGAATATTTTACACCTTGTGGGGACCCAAGTAGACTTTTCAAATCTTTCAAGTGACTATCTTGTCAATGTTTTGGGGAAATAGATCAGTGTGGCCCAAGAGAGGCCCAGAGATTGTGCAAAATGGAAGTAGGTGCAAGCTCTTGAATGCAACCACGGCTGCCCAGTCTTATGTTAACCACTTTTCAGGATGTTATACAAAGCAGAGCAAATAAACATGCAAGAACCCCCTATGATATTGCTCTCTTCATATGAAAGTGACTGTATGAAGGGGAGGGAATTGTTATCTGGCAAAATTTTTCATGATATAGAATGCTACATTTCTAGGATACTGGGTTGCATGGGAAGACTCCTGGAAGGAACAGATTGACAGAAATTATGTCAGAGGGAGATTAGAATAGTATTTATTTTACTTCTTTTCTTAATGACTAAAAACAGGGTCTTGTTTTCAACATGCATACACTGTATGTAAATTATTCATATGTGCACACAGACAGTTGGTCACATATAATGATGTGTATATTGTACCTGTACAGAGTGTTTCCTTTTTCTGGTGAAGGGCATTTCTTCACCTTATATGACAGAATGTTTTTCAGTTTTGGGTTTGCCAGACCAGTAGAGTGTGTAGCCAGCACCGTGTTCTTTAAGGCTGCCTTCCTCGTGGAGACGAACTTCACTAAGAGCAGTGATGTCGATGTTAAGTTGTGACAGTTCATGGGCTATTAGAGCAGAACGACACTCAGGACATCCACTATCTGCAGAATCTTGCATGGTTCTGATGTTCCGGCATACAAGCGTTAGTCTATTTGCACCTTTGGAGGCTGGTGTGTGCCTTTGTTTCTTTGTCTTTGTTTGACCGCATCAGAAGATGCCTGTTGGCCGCAGCTAGCCAACCGGGTAGATGGGGATGAGCTTTCTTTAAACCACCTTTTCTAGGCCCCTCTCCATATGGAACAAGCAGTGCTCTCCTTTAAAAAGGCTGCTTGGTCATTCAGGATGCTGCCGAACAAGACTCATCTCCTGGGTCAATCTCAAGCGACCAAAGTCCTGAACTGCCTGCATGCAGGGTGGGGTCTGCAGCTTCCAGTGCACCGTTACACCTGCAGTTTCATCCCTCGCCTATCACTACAGGGCTTTTTCGGAAGTTGGATGTATCCTTCGAGCCTGTGCAATGAATTTTTCTGGTGGAGCGCAGCGTGCACCGAACTGGCCTCACCCTTTAAACCAGAGGTTCATCTGCTGAGGCCTTGACAAACATGGATGGTAGCAGCGAGGTCCTCAGGTCGTAGATTTGATTAGAGTTTCCTTCTCTTAGATGGTTGACCTTACAGGGTTAGACGAGCACCATCTGTCCGGATTTGGGATTAGAGTTTTCCTTTTCCTAGGATGGTTGCCATAGGGCTAGAGAGCCCATCCTGCCCTTTGGTGCTCTTGGTCAGACCCTTCGGTTGTGACCTGTCTGGCATGGGAGGCCCTGCCAGTGGCTATTATACCACCGCCAGCATAGCTCACAATTTCATTAGGGTACGCAAGCCTCTCCCCACGACAAGGGGGCGTCAATGGAGAGGCTATTTTAACTATTAACCCATTTAAAGTGTAACTATTAATTCATTTAAATTGAGATATGCAAAAATGGATGAGCAGCCCCTGGGTTTTCACCTGGGGTGGAGGTCTGGGAGAGACTACTTGCCTCAGCTGCTCCCAAACTAGGTTGCTCATCCATTTTGCAACACCAAGTGCCAATCCTTTGTAATTAGTTGTGTGTGTGTGTGTACGCTGAAACCCAGAACAGGTGTGGGTTGAGAAAATGGATTGGAGAAAGGAGTTGGTTTGGTGAGTTTGGATAGTGTGGATTGTAAATATAACAGGCAGTATATGTCAGGGCTTTTGTTGTACATACTGCACCTTGATAATAAAAGCCTCCAAGGACTTTGGAAGAAGTCAACCATGTCTGTGTCTTATTTCAGGTTGGTCAGTGCCTGGTTGCCAAATACTGCACATTGGGTTGCGTTTCTGCACTCTGCTTTGTGAGCTACTGATGAGGTTAAGCATCTCAGACAGTGCTGAATGTTGGCACCTCTGTTTGGGCCTAGCTTGTTTTTGTCACTGCACACCTGCAGCACACAGAGGGGAGCCAACAAGAATTACTCCCCTAAGTGGAGATGGCTTAGAACAATTCAGTACAGCAAAGTATGGGACATTCATCATACAAAATGATGTGCAGTCTGGGGCTTCAGACATTGCTGAGTCTTGAGGTCATCCAGTCTGACCTGGTGCCTTTAGCTGAGCAGACACAATGAATTTGAGCTGTCTTGCTTCACAGTGTGGCCACATTGGGCTAAGCTAGAGACACTTATAAAAATATGCTGTCTATACCTGTCCACCAAATTTTTACAAACTTTACAGCCTTCTAAAAAGCTGGCTCCTAAAATTGTGGGTCCATTTATTGTGAAAAGACTAGTCAATGAAGTGATGGCAGATTTTATATTACCTAAGACTTATAATCACCTTCATCCTCTATTTCCTTTCAGCCTACTTAAACCAGCCTCAGAGAACAGTTTGTGGAATCAAAAGGACTTGTCCTTGCCTCTTCTTATGACTGAATTTTGAAATATCAAAGATTTTGATCAAATATCTTTGAAATATCAAAGATCAAACACCTTCTGATGGGGGAACAGGAGTGGGTGAACTCTAAGCATATGAAAGTACCTGAAAGCCATGTGTGATATCCAAACAAACTAGGGGGCTGAGAGGACAGACAGGAAAAAGCAGACTGATAAAACCAAAACTGGTTTTAAACCCTGCTATCTGCATGGCTGCTCCCAAGGAGGACCAAACACCCATGGGCAATTGATTCCACCTGAACATTAGGAGGAACTTCCTGACAGTAAGGGCTGTTCGACAGTGGAATGCACTCCCTCGGAGGGTGATAGAGTCTCCTTCCTTGGAAGTCTTTAAACAGAGGCTGGATGGCCATCTGTCAGGGATGCTTTGATTTAGATTTCCTGCATGGCAGGGGGTTGGACTGGATGGCCCTAGTGGTCTCTTCCAACTCTATGATTCTACGATTCTATGATTCTAAACTGCACCTCTTGGATTTTTTTCCTGGCCTCCCTACCATGCATGTGCACTACGGGATGAACACACCTCTTCCTGCCCAGCTGCCATCCTATTGGGTGCCCCCCCTTGACTGCCTACACAGTCACACGAGTGATACACCACCCATACTGTGCATCAGTATGCCCAATAACACATCAGCAAAGCCATACATGCCCCTTTTTTCCCTCTTTGCTCCATGACCCCCTGTTGGACTCTCTAGTTTGTGTAAGTTTTAATCACATACATAGCATTACTGGTGACCTGCTGTGTTTGTTGTACTTTCACATCTTGAGGTGTGTGACATGTAGGTGGTGTTATCAGTCGATGGTGCAGCTGGCCATTCATGTGCCTATATGCTAAACTGGGGGGGAAAATGTATAGCGAGCAATGACACTGGTGGCTACATCTCTCCGGTCCCAGGCCACATGCTCTAAATTGCTGTCATATTCTTCCTACGCTCACGCCTTGCTGTATATATGCATGTGTGATGATGCACTTTTTCCGCATTGAGAAGGAGCATCTGGGCTTCTTTTTGCTCTGGATTTTAGCCCCAGTGTGCAACTTCATTTTGATTTCTACTCAGTTTCTTTTTGTATGCCATCTGGACAGCTATGCTTCAAGTTGGTTTGAAGCCACTTTATTTTGCCAGTGTGGACAACCCTTAGGACTGGAGTAAATGTATATTAATAAATGGCAACTTTTAAAAATTAAGATGACACCCATTTATGAAAAAGGGAGATATATTTTGGAGGCGGGACAAGTATGTCAGGATCCAAGTCCCTCAGATTTCCATCCATGATGTATAGACAGAAAAATGCTTTGCTTGCTTGTATTGTTTTAAAGCTGTATTAGTTAATATCGGGTGACGAGAAGGGTTGATGGTGTTGACTGGCTACATTCCTTGGGATGTAAAGAAATCTTGTAGCACCTTTAATTCATTAATTCATTTATTCTGAGTTTTTATACCATGCTCTTCTGCCAGAGCAGCTTACAAATTGTTAATTAGACAGTTCCCTACCTCAAACTTATAATCTAAAAAAGACATGACACAAAAGGAGAAGAGAATACCAGTGGGGAAGGGGATCACGTCCAGCGGTTCTTCTCTCCTTCTGAAGCTGGACCATGGCTGATGGACTGGAGGGACGGCTCTTCTTCTTTATCTAGGCTAGGCCTGGTGAAGTTGTAGCAAGATGCAAGGCAAAGGATATTATCACACAGAGGGATTCAGATGGGAGCAAAGCAGATTGCTCCTATCCAATTTGGTATTAACAGGAGTTTCTATTAATACCAAATGACGGGTCCATTACACTTCACTGATGGGAGAGGTGAGTGGGGTGTGATAATCTTTGCCCTGATCATACGACTGGGAAGGGGTAAGGATGGGAGCAACCCTCTTTGCTCCCATTCTTACCATCAGTGTGATAATCTCCAGTGTCTATGGCCCATTACAAAAGGGCATAATAGTACGGACTGGGTCCATATTAGGGTTAGAAAGGGGCGTCCCTTCTGGATGCCCCTAACCCTAATACAGACCAAGTCTGTACAAAATGGCAGCGCCCGTTCCACACGGGGGGCACCATCTTTACGTAGTGGACGCGCTGTGTCCACACATTGCACAGTGCATATGACACTGCAAGTGCGCCATTGGTGCCTTGCGGCATCATATCCGCACCGCAGAAAGAAGCGCCATTTTGGGGCTTCTTTTTGCTCTGCGAGGAAGCTGCGCGGTTGGCTGCTGCGGCTCCCTCGCGGAGCAACCGGCAGCGGCGCGAGACTGCCTGTTTTGGGTGGTCTGTGAAAGCTTATGATACACTTTTTTCACACATTAAGGAGCTCATCGCATGGTTAAAAAAAGTGGCTTACCCTGGGATACAGTCACTTATGGGATGCAGTCAGGAATTATCACATTAAAAAAACTCCTGTGTTTACAAATCAGACGGCTGAGTGCTGCTGAGATGCAGCCAGGATGCAGTAGCCCAGAGGCACTTTTAATTTGATAATTCCCAACTGCATCCCACAAGCGAGTGCATCCCAAAAGGGGTAAGTCACTTTTGGGGGGCCATGCAATAATCTCCTTAGTCTGGAAGGTGCTACAAGATGTCTTCAAATCTCTTGGGACAGTTAACAAGCCAATGTGTGAGAACAACTGTTATCGGACCATAAGGAGGGGAAACCCTGGGAAAGACAGAATGTGAAAGTGTTTTGCTTTATGGGTGAATAAGGTGTCAGCCTGCTCAAAGTTTAAAATGTTGTGTGTTTCAGTTATGCTGGGTAACCCCTTGTACTCAGAACATAAGTCTAAGGAAAACATCCTTGGTTTCTGAATAAAGTTTTCTAGTTCATTTTGTTGGTGTTAACTCCCCATGAATCAATCTCATCCCATGGTGACCTTATGGATGAAATATCTGCAAGACTCCCTGTCTTCCACTGCTTAGGTCCTGTAAACCCATACCCGTGACCTCCTTAAAAGAGTCCATCCATCTGGCATGCAACCTTCTTCTCTTCCTACTTCCCTCCACCTTTCCCACTACTGAAGCTTGAATTTCTGCACTGAAATAATAATAATAATAACAACAACAACAACAACAACAACAATTTATATTCTGCTTAATCACTTGGAATCCAAGTGGATTACAACAATAAAATAAGATACAGTTAAAATTCTAAAAAACCCTATCCCTCTCCCCCCAGTATAAAAACCTAAGTAATACTAAAAAGAGATTAAACCAGAAAGATATTAAAACAATAGTTAAAATCACAGTTAAAATCAGTGGAAGAATTGTAAAAAAGAAATGTATTTCGGGGACCAGATAGGATGGAAAAAGTGATGGAGAAAAGGAGAGAGAAGTGGGGGGGGGGGGGTGGGGAGGCAGGAAAATAGAGGTGGACCTAGTCTGGAAAGGCCTGCTGCCGGAAGAGATCCGTTTTAATAGCCTTCTTAAAGGTTTCCAAGGTGGTAATCTGATGGATCTCATCGGGCAGGTCGTTCCAAATAATCCTATACATGACAAATACACATCTAAAGTACTCTTGAAAGATGTCCATCCAACCTCTATTTAAAAGCTGGAGAGTCCCCCAGCCTCCAAGGCAATCCACTGTCAAACAAACAAAATAGTCTTACTAATGTTTGGTTTGGAATCTCTTTTCTGGTAAAGTGAATCCCTTGGTGTCTGGAGCAGAAGAAAACAAGCTGCCTCCATCAGCTACATGACATTCTTTCCAATATTTAAAGATAGCAATCATGTCTACTCTCAGTCTTTTCTTCTCCAAGGTAAATATACCAAGCACCAAGCTTCCTCAGTCATTCCTCATAAAGCTTCTTTTCCTGATCTTTAATTATCTTAGGCCCCATACAGACAGGCTAAAATAAAACTGCTTCGGGTCACTTTGGAGGTATGTTGTTTAAATGATGCATGGATCCTAAGAGTCCAGAAGCTGCACCAAAGCTGCGTTCCATTCCTTATGACTGCATCATGGCTTTGGTGTGGCTTCCAAAGTGACCCGAAGGAGCTTTGTTTTGGCCTGTCTGTATGGGGCCTTGGTTACCTTTTCTAGACATCTTTCATCTTATTGATATCTTTTGTGAACTGTGCAGCCCAGAATTGGATGCAATATTACAGGTGAAGTCTGGAACCATGGAGCCCTTTGAGTCTATTCTTTGCATCTCCTGATCTCCTGTTGTTGCTGTCATGTACCTTCAAGTCATTTCTGGTTTATGGTGACCCTAAGATGGGGTTTTATTGGCAAGATGTGTTCAGAGGAGGATTGTCATTGCCAGCCTCTGAGGCTGAGAGAGTATGACTTTCCCAAGGTCATCCAGTGGGTTTACACGGCCAAGTTGGGATTCAAACCCTAGTCCCTAGGGTCCAGCATAGTCCAGCACTGAAACTATTACACCATGCCAGCTACTAATCTCTTTTTTAGGAACATTTAAAACATCTATGAAATACTAAGATGTTCTTGGGTCAAAAAAATAAGTTAGTCTCTAGAATTAATACAGGGGAGTTGATTGATCACACATTTGCCCAAGATCACTTGGGGTCCTTTCCATCACCATCAGGAATGGTTGGCCTCAGTATTGAAGTAAGATAATATAATTATTAAAACAGATTATTGTTTCTTTGCCATTTAAACTTCCTTTTCATTGAAATCTTCAGTTGCTTAGGAAAGCAGCTGCATGACTTGCCTTTCATTTCATCTTGGATATTCAACAGCTGGTTATCTCCCTCTCCTTTCTTTCTTTCTTTCTTTCTTTTTCCAGAACTGGTTACCCAAGATCTGCTTCCAGCTATCATTTAAGAAAAATCCAATCAGCAAGCAAAACAGTGTAACTGTAGCACTCTCAAAAGGGACCATTTTATCATGCTCACATAGAGCATTGATACACCCACCGTTTGAATTACTATTAGCAGATTCATGACAGCTTGCATTTAGTTTAGGTTGGCCAAACCATCCAACCTTTCGTGAAACCAAAATCATTTCCTGTCTAGCATCGAGCCCCTGACCTGACTGGGAAACGTACAATACATCCATACATTTTTATCAGATTTTGCAAGACTCTTTTGAGACAGCTGTGTATGAGAAACTATTTTCAGTTCTGGGTCTAAAATAATATTAGGAATGAAGCAATCACATGGCTTCATAAGTCCATAGAACATGAAGTCCATTTATAAAGCCAAGTACACAGAGCTAAACTACTGAGTAATCTTAGGCTAAAAAAAATCAAAATACATCTTTATGCATAATGTAGCTCTTGATTCTTTATAGCACACTAATTCTATAAATTATTCAATGTCTGAAATCAAGCTATTAGCTGGTTTGGTCAAATCAGTATATGAAATTCATCCTGTAGTCCCCACCAAGAAATAGTTGCACCAGTCAAGAGATTGCAAGGGAATGATTTTTAACAATTCTTCAGAATTTGTTCATAACCAAATGTAACTTTCCATTCCCTCAGTAAAACTTGGCTTTGAACATTCTGGCAGCTTTTGATCCTTAAATGTTTAAACATCCCTCTAACACAAGTTCAGCTAGACAGTGTCAGTTTTCAGTGCAAACCATGCAGCACAGAATTTGACATTTCTGTTTTACTGACCCATTTTCTGTCAGTTCCTGGCACCAGCTGCAACATTATATCCCCACTCTTGAATGAGATTCTTTTTAATTCTGAGACATATCATAACAAAAAAGTATCCTTTGCACCTTTGTCTTTAACTTTTCACAGTTAATGTGCACCAGTGAAATGCTTGTTTTGCACCAAAGCACATATTCTTATATCCTATAAATCTGTATTCAGGACAAGAGGCTACTGTCAGAAGAGAACATGGAGAAATAGGATGGTTCCCAATTGGTAAAGGAGTCAGACAAGGCTTCATCTTATCAACCTACTTGTTCAATTTATATGCAGAAGACATTGTAAGAAAAACAGGCTTGGACAGAGAAAAAGGAGGAGTGAAAATAGGGGGAAGGAATATCAACAATCTGAGATACGCAGATGACAGCATAATACTAGCAGAAAACCTCAAAGACATGGAACAACTACTAAGAAAGATCAAGGAAGAAAGTGCAAAGCCAGGCCTATTGTTGAACATAAAGAAAACAAAATTAATGACCACAGAGAACCTACACAAATTTGAATTAGACAATGAAGAAATAGAAGTAGTAAAAGAATTCTCATACCTCGGATCAAACATTGATAGAAATGGAGACTGCAGCCAGGAAATCAGAAGAAGATTAAGAATGAAAATGGCAGCTATGAACGAACTAGGGAAGATCTTAAAATGCAAGGATATACAACTGAGCACAAAAGTTAGGATCATACTAGTCATTGTATTCCCTATTGCCATGTATGGCTCTGAGAGCTGGACAGTTAAGAAGGAGGATAGGAGGAAAATCAGCTCATTTGAAATGTGGTGCTTGAGAAGAGTGTTAAGGATTCCATGGACAGCCAAATAGACCAACAAATGGGTCCTGGAACAGATCAAGCCAGAAATCTCCTTAGAAGCCAAGATGACAAAATTCAGGTTGTCGTACTTTAGACACAGCATGAGAAGGCATGAATCATTGGAAAAAACAGTAATGTTGGGAAAGGTAGAGGGAAGTAGAAAGAGAGGAAGGCCGCATGCAAGATGGATGGGCTCTATTAAAGAGATCATGAGTCTGAGTTTGCAGGAGCTGAGCAGAGCAGTGGAGGACAGAGGGTCTTGGAGAGGTCTCATCAACAGGGTCACCATGAGTTGCGATTGACTTGAAGGCAGTTAACAATAACTGTATCTAAAATGAAAAGGAAAAAAAAGAAGGAATCAAAGTGGAGGAAATTTGGCCATTGAATCCTAAAGACCACTAGTCCCTGGTTTGGGGGAAAGAAAAAACACCTTTGGAAGAGCCTTAGTGCAGACTGAACAAAGTGCTACACACAGGGACCACACTCCCACCCAAAAAGAAAGGAACAAATAGATGCAGACAGGACAACAATAGGAAAACTCCAGGAAATGAAATAAACTATAATTAAATTAAATAATAATTCATATTCTTATACCCTATAAATCATAAACCACATCAGCTTAGATATACATACTAATGCTAATAGTTATATCTCTTCATCTCTGTTCTTCTTTCCACTGATACTGTTCCTATAATTTATGTTCTTCCTTTTCTTCCTATTTCTCAGATTTCCAGCTCATATTCCCAGCTATGCATTTTTTTGATATTAAGAAAGGAATAAAGTAAAATAACAGCATTCCATATATAGTATATTATGCATACATAATCATATATACATACCTACTCCTTACCTAAATTCCTAATCTTTTCAGTTTAGGGTATATTGCATATATATGTTCCTCCCTTCTCTAATTTCATTCATAGTGATTGCCTATTTATTTATTTATTTTCAATTCTATAACTCTTTGTTATCTTATTACAGCATGTTGTATTATTTATTTTATTATTTAAAAGCTATAGTTGTTGTTTTGCCCCATTTATTTTCCCACAATGGGGTAAATGGCAAACTCTTGAGCTTTATAAACTAGAAACCTGAAAAGAGCAGGACTAAAAAGTTGAAACCCCAAAATTCAATCTTGTCATATCTGATATGGCACACACTTTGGAATATACAGTGGGGCCTTGTTATCTGATGGGGCTTGGTTCCCAGACACACACATACACACACACACAGATAACAAAATCCATTGATGCTCAAGTCCCATCCAATCCAATGGCATAACAAAATGGTGTATTTTATACAAAATGGAAAATCAAGGTTTGCTATTTGGAATTTATGCTTTTCTGAATATTTTCAAGCTGTGGATGCTTAAATCCATGAATAAAAAATCTGTGGACAGGGAGAGTGAGCAATTATAGTGAGAAAGTAGTTGAAATAAAAATAAAGAGGTGGTTTGGGCTCCCACACAAAATTGTTCAACAAGCATATAGGGCTTCTACCAGAATTGATACTGAGGGCCACCAGAGTCCCATGAAATAGAAACCAACAGCAAAATAGGAAGAGCAAGAGAAAAAAGAGACCTATTCCGCAAGATCCAGGTAATTTAAATGAAGAATAGAGATGCTCTTCGATCAGTACAAGAAAATGGAAGTAATACACAGAAGAGCTATACAAAAGAGTAGAAGGGGTGAATGGCAGATGGTAAGAATAATAATAGGAAGACAAGCCCCATATTCTAGAAAGGGAAGTAAAACCAACACTCCTAGCAATTGTAAAGAATAAAGCAGCAGGACCAGATGACACACCAATAGAACTGCTACAATCTACAGAGACAAAATCAACTTTAGTTCTCACTGAAATCTGCCAACAAATTTGGAAAACAAAACAATGGTCGACAGATTGGAAACAATCAATATAGAAGTCAGGTTGAGAGGAACTGGGTAAAAATTAAGCGGGAGAGAAACAACGGTGATGTCAATTTGGGAGTGTACTACAGATCCTGTAATAGATGACTACACATTCATACCCAAACATTAACAGCAGTGACATGAAAGGATTCACTTGTATAAGTGACCTTGTTGAATACTTTTTGCACTTGCTTTGAAGTTTGAGGCTGGAAAAAGATATGAAGGCTTGGGGATACATGGTACAGTTAACTTTTCTCTGTTACTAATCTGCTTGCACAGTTCTCATAGTTATTAGATGAGAGATGAGTCACACTTGAGTACTTTCACTTTCTTTTGTTTGTTTCTACATAATATAACCATTGAGTCTATTTGTCTCAACCTGGGAGTGTACATCAATCTAGGTGCTCCATTTGTCCAGTGACAGAGCTTTGATTTCATTGCCAGCTTCAGGGATAAGTCAGTGTAATATTGTGTAGGGGCCCAATGCTACTGTCCGAAGTGAGGAGTACTGGACCCTATCAGCAAAAGGGCTGGAATAATTATCTGTCCTGTAGCACCTACAACATAAGTTATCATCAATAAAGCTTATACTATAGCAGCAACATGTGTTGGTATTCAGCACGGAGAGAACTCTTGGAAAGCCTGGAACTACACCTGGTTCCAGAGCAAGGTGCAAATAGCTGAAAATGAGAGTGCTACTTTACTCTGCACTAGTTATTCACTTTGTTGTTATTTGCTGTCACCTTTGACTTCTGGCAATCCTATGAACGAGTGACTCAGAGCCCTGGGCTTTCAAACTCAGGGCCATGGTTCCCTTCATTATATCAACCCACCTGTAGTGTGGTCTCCCTTTTCTACTTTGCCAAGCATTATCATCTTTACAATGAGTCATGTTGTCTCATGATACGTCCAAAGTATGATTTGAGAGCCAAGGTGGCATAGTGGTTTCAGTGTTGGACTGAACCCAGCTCAGTGTTCAACCCAGTGTTGGGGTCAATTCCCAGCTCAGCCCTGAAACCTTGGGTAAGTCACACTCTCTCAGACTCAGAGGAAGGCAACAGCAAACCTCTTCTGAACAGATCTTGCCATGAAAACCCTAGGATAACTTGGAAATGACTTGAAGGCATACAACAACAAGATTTAGATTGTCTTAAATCTAATTCAATACCGTATATACTTGGTGGTTGTTGTTGTGTGCCTTCAAGTCACAGCAGATCTTCCGGTCTCCACAGTTCACTCCTCTCCTCCCAGGTTGCTGCCACATACTCTTCTTCTGTTTCTTCTGGAGTTCCTATGCAGTAAGAGTTGGTATTCAATGGTGCCACTCCACTTGTTCAAATAACACTGCGCTCATGGTTTCAGACTCCATAGAAGGGGGGAAACAATTGCACTTTCCCATGATGCAAATAAAAAAAAATTACAGAGTGATATGATTGCAGCTTTTTAACTATCTAAAGGGCTGTCACAGAGAGGAGAGTGAAGTATTTTTCTCTGCCACTCCAGCAGAGTGTAGGATCTGGTTTAATGGTATTAAGTTACAGGAGGGCAGACTTCAGTTGAATACTAGAAGTAACTTTTTACAGTAAGTTCTGTTTGGCAATGGAACCAATTACCTGGAGCGGTGGTGGGGTCTCTTTCTCTGGAAGCCTTCAAAAAGAGGTCACACAACTATCTTCTGGGGATTCTTTAGCTGGAGATCCTCCATTGAAATGGGGATTGGACAAAGCATAATCTAGATGGACCATAAAAACGACTTGCTCAGCTGGAAAAAAAAAATGAGCTGGGTTTCAGTATAGTACTGTTTGCCTCTGCTAACATTACATTGGATTTAGGCCACTCTACACATGTTGATCAGTATATCATAAAACACCCTTGTTTCCACCATTTTGATATTGCAATATCTGTGGAAGTACTCTGAGCCTCATTTTATCCATCAGGATACTAACTTTGGCTGGTGACTGTCTTGTCCTCATTTCAACTGAACATGCAATCACAGATATATGCAAATGAATGCTGAAATTCCCAGAGAGAAGTGAGTCTTTGATAGCCCTCTGCCAGTCCAAACATTCTGGCAGTGTTTAACTGGTGTGTTGTCTTTCTTCCAGCCACAGTAGAAAAGTACTAAATAAATATTAACAGATCCCAAAGAATGTTGAAGGTTGGGTCATACCAATGAACAGTGGTGAAAATAAACGGAGGCAAAGGAACTTTGCCAAGGAGTTCATTAAATGAATGAGTTCTGAGAGATTGGTTCCTCTTTCTTTGATTTTTACACAGGGATATAGGAAGCTTCTTTAGTCTAGGTCAGCACTTCAGTTCATCTAGCCCAGCACTCTGTCCATCCAAGCCATACCTTTATTTCAGCCAATAGGCAACAGAATATATATAAAACATTTTAAAATAGCACTATAAAACAAA
This sequence comes from Sceloporus undulatus, assembly GCF_019175285.1. Lineage (NCBI taxonomy): Eukaryota > Metazoa > Chordata > Lepidosauria > Squamata > Phrynosomatidae > Sceloporus > Sceloporus undulatus. The sequence continues at coordinate 7,124,060 of NC_056530.1, forward strand.
CATTCATAACATACTCCTAATAATAAATGATGATTAAATATTGAAATTACATTATAAAAACAAATATTCAAGACAAACATACTTACAATCCTAATAGAGTGTTAATAATATTTAAATTATATATACACATATGCATGCACGCACACACGCATGCACACACACACACATATATATACATATATAAAGTCACTTACAGATACATTAGGTGTTACTATGCTGCATGACACTGGGACTAAGTGGATATTTGTATGGGTACTTAGAGAACAATAGACAGGGCTGTTTGTTATGCATGGGTCATAATCCTATGAGTTTCAGCAGCAGAGACAAAGAACTTTGCCACTGCTTCTGTTTTACTTTTCTCAGCGTCATTGAACAAGTACACCAGATATCAACTGAATGGTATACCTGGAAACTTAAGCAGGAGGACTGAAATTAATCTTAGGGGCTGTGCAGACCGACAGTTTGGGCCAGCTTGAGGGCAGAGTAGGGGCGTAGTGTCTGCACAACGCATGCCTCAGCTCTGCCCCCAGGGTGGTGTGATGCCGCACACCACCCCACATGGTACATATGAAGGAGTGCCACCAAGCTGCAGCAATGCGGCTATCACACACTGCAGGACGCAAAAAGCAGCCGCTTTTTGTGGCTCCCTTTTGCACCTTGCAATGGCCAGATCGGGGCTGTGGCGTGTGGTTGCCGCAGCCCCAATCTGGCTGTAACAGGGCTGTGTGTACAGCCCCTTAGTCTTCCATCCTTATAAAAAATACAGGAAAATAGAACATAATTTAGAGACTCAATAGAACCTTCACCACAAGGACAGACATGTTAAATAATAATAAATAATAAAAATTTTATTTATATGCCGCCCTTCCTACGATCAGGGCGGCTCACAACAGATTAAAATACATACATAATAAAACACATAAATACATAATTAAATCAAACCAACAAGTAAAAAAGCCCCATAGCCCAACCTCTTGGCCACGGAAGAGGAGGGAGGCCCACAGGATATTCATTCGGGGAATGCCTGTTGGAATAGGAAGGTTTTAAGATCCTTCCTAAATTGGGCCAGGGTAGTAGACAAGCGGAGCTCTGTGGGCAGCGCATTCCAAAGGGCTGGGGCAGCTATAGAAAACGTCCTCCGAGTAGTGGAGACTAATCTGGCCCCAGGCACCTTCAGTAGCTGCTGCCCAGACGTTCTGAGGGTGAGAGGCGGAATGTACGGGGAGAGGCGGTCCTTTAGGTATCCTGGGCCCAAGCCATTTAGGGCTTTATAGGTAATTACCAACACCTTATATTGAGCTCGGAAGCGAATGGGCAGCCAATGGAGATCTTTTAGAACCGGTGTTATATGGCTGGTCCTGGGAGCACCAGTGACCAGCCGGGCTGCCATGTTCTGCACCATTTGCAGCTTCCGAGTTTGGTATAAGGGTTGCCCCATGTAGAGTACATTGCAGAAATCCAGTCTCGAAGTTACCAGAGCATGTACAACCGTTTCTAGGTCCCTCTGGGCCAGGTATGGATGCAGCTGGAGAATCAACCGAAGCTGATAACAGGTGCTCCTGACCGTCGCATTCACCTGAGCGGTCAGGTGAAGCGACGAGTCAAGAAGCACCCCCAGACTGCGCACGGAGTCCTTCACAGGGAGCGTGACCCCGTTCAGGACAGGTGGAACCACCGCCATTCCTGGACCAGGAGAACCTATCACTAGCACCTCCGTTTTCTCTGGATTCAATTTGAGTCGGTTTTCCCTCATCCAGCCCATTACTGACTCTAGACAGGCCATGAGAGGAGAGACGCCATCCCCAGTCACTGCACCAGTCGGAGACATAGAGAAAATAATTTGGGTGTCATCAGCGTACTGATAACCCCGCGCCCCATGTCTCCGGATGATCTCTCCCAGCGGTTTCATGTAAATGTTAAATAGCATGGGAGACAGAATGGCCCCTTGACGGACCCCGGTTTTAAGGGGCCTCTCATCGGAGCACACGTCTCCCAGCTGCACCATCTGGGACCTCCCGGAGAGGTAGGAGCGGAACCACTGGAGCGCAGTGCCCCCGATTCCCACCTCTGCCAGGCGCCCCAGAAGGATACCATGGTCTATGGTATCGAAAGCCGCTGAGATGTCCAAGAGCACCAGCAGGGACACGCTTCCCCCGTCGATGCTCAGACGGAGATCATCGACCCAGGCGACCATGGCCGTCTCAACCCCGTAACCCGCCCGGAAGCCAGTTTGAAATGGGTCCAGATAATCCGTTTCATCCAAGACCACCTGAAGCTGGATCGCAACCGCCCTCTCGATCACCTTTCCCAAAAATGGTAGCAGCGAAACAGGCCGATAATTATTATGTACCAGGGGGTCGAGGGAGGGCTTTTTTAGGATCGGTTTTACAATGGCCAATTTAAGATCCGATGGAAATAGCCCATCCCTCAAAGATGTATTAATTATCCGGTGTAACAATGATGTTACCACCGGTCCCCCCTGGGCCGCTAACCACGAGGGACAGGGATCAAGAGAGCAGGTCGTTTTCCGAACACTTCCGAGAATCTTGTCCACATCCTCGGTATTCACCAACTCAAACTGATCCATTTGTTCATTATAATGGATTCCCTTAAAGCAGCCCTCTAACAAGGTAGAGGGGATAACATTAAATTGTGCTTTAGTAAACATAGCTCAGTATTTTGGCATGGTCAAATTTTGTAAATAATGTGCCTCCCTCTCAAGATTGAACTGCAACCCTAGACTGATGGGAGAACAAGTTGTGTGGACAGAGATGTTGTATATCAATATCTTTTATACAGCATGCCAGAATCTGTTGCACCTTGGGCAAATCATGTGTAATGAAGAAGTTCTTTGAAAAGCTCGATCTCTGCATTTTTTCCTTGATATTTTAGACAAGAGGGTGGTACAATTGTATTTCCTTACCTTACAAGTTACAAATATCCAGACTCAGGGCCAGCATAGAAAAGTTTGAGCCAATACTTTAAGGCCCACGTCCAGGCAATACATTCAACTGAATGACAACCTGCTTCAAGTCGTAAAACAGCTGATGGTACATAATTGGGTACTCTATATAATTTCTGAAGGTAGGCCAAAAGGATCTGTTCTAATACTAAAGAAAAACCAAATTGGGATTCCAGATAACAATTGTGGCAAGACCTTAGCCTGGAACACCCTAATTGCAGCAGGTAAAAATTGGCCTCCTTTAGTCTGAAAAACCCAAACTAATGCTTTAGCACTTTTACTTGCTGACTGAACAGCAGCAGACAGTTGGGGTGGATGTTGTTCAGATGGTTCAGGAACACAGCCAGATCTTCTTCTCCATGGCTCCAAATGGTGAAAGTGTCATCTCTGTATTGGAACCAGCTTTTTCGGTGCTGTTTCCAGGGCTTGCTTTTCAAAGTGTTCCATATAAAAGTTTGCTAACACAGGGCTTAGAGGGCTTCCCATTGCTACCCCATCTCTAAAAATCAGCAGTAGCAGAACATGCCACAAACCATCCTGGGCATAAAATATCGTGTGTATAAAATACACACACACACACACAGTAGTGTGACTAGGGCTGGTGTCACCTGGTGCGGTAATTCATAGTGTCACCCATTCCCCATGTGACCTCCTACCACACAGTACAGAATCCTTAGTAATATTTTTTGTATTACAGTAATAAATCGTAATCCCCATATACCACTGAATGCAATGACAACCGTTGTGGCATAAACAACTATCAAAATTAAAACAATACCTTTAGATTACAATATCACGCACACAGCCAAAAAGTATTTACATAGTTTCACATGGTTAAAGTGAACATTTGGTAAGATGTAATGTTTAAGAAAATTTTAAAATAATATATTTTTAAAATAAAATTTAAAATATTTTTTTAAAACCTGGGGCCTCTCTTTCTGCTTCCACTGAGCCTTGCCCCACTTGCATCATCTCTTTCATTGGGCTCCAGAGTTATAAAGAGATGCAGGCAAACACCATAGCTATTTCTGCCAAAAGGTTAATGTTTCGAAAGCAGTGGTATCATGCCCCCCCCCCCCCCCCGGGCGGGGGGGCCCCCCCCTTCTTTTCCCCTATGTATGTATGTATGTATTTGTGTGTGAGTGTGTGTACGCACACAAGTGCTTCAGAGAGTGTATCAGCAAGTTTTTCAGTACTTTGGGATGCAATTCATCTGGCCTTTCAGATTTGGACATTTGGGTTTACTAGGTGATTCCTGGATAGATGAAGAGGCTGATGTCATTTCTAAAGGACCTTCCAAGACTGATGGACCTTGTCATTTTCCCAGTCTGTACTCTTCCACTGAGCAATGGTCCCGCATGACAAATAGTGGTACTAATGGCAATGTTTTAACAAGAGAGTTGTAGGATGCCACAGAACCCTCTGTCAAAAATGTCACCTAGGTCCAAAACACACTGCAGAAATAATTCACTTTGAGACTGCTTTAACTGTCCTGGCTCAGTGCTAGGGAATTTGGGGACTGTAGTTTATTGTGGCACGCGAGCTCTTTAACAGAAAAGGCTAAAATGTTTCACAACGCTACAGTTGCCAGAATGCTCTATCATTGAGCCAGGGCAGTTAAAGCGGTTTCAAGATAGATTATTTCTGCAGTCCGTTTCAGCCCTTAGTAACCACCAGAAACACTTCTGGTTGGATTCTTGTGTTTACTGTGTCTGAATGCAATTTCACTCAGCCATTTTAATTTGATGGTTTATTTTTGTCAGCATAGCATATCTGTATAGATATGGCTTGCCAATGACACTATGATGGAATACCTTCCTTGCCAGATCAATTATTGTTCTGGTTTGGAGCCTTGGAAAAAAGCATTGAGAAGCTATATTCAAGTACAGTAGAAAAAGGTTTGCATACTTATTTGTGGGAAGCTCACAGGTTATACAGGAGAAGAGAATCATTTTAAAAAATCATGGTGTTTAGAGAAGACAGTGTACAGAGGCTTCAGTGAAGGAGAGATGTGGTTACCTTGTTCTATAAACAGAGATGGCTACTGTAGTGAGTTTGGCTTCTGTCACTAGACAGGTGAGTTTTAAAGTCCTTGCCAGCATTTTGGCTCAACATTAGCAGCTGGCTAATGGCATAGAAAAGGATAATTTGTATTAGTAGATTTTTCTCTTTACTTTTTCTGTACCTTGGACTTAACTGTCATCTTCTGACCTGAGAGGGAGCGATCAGGCAGACCCAGCTCCACCAGGGATAGCCTGAAGAAAGAGGCTCTTCCCTCCTTAACTGTCATCTTCCAGCCTCCTATTACCCTCCAGCTATGCTCTGACTGTGTGTGGGAGAGGCTTGCGTACCCTAATGAAGTTGTGAGCTATGCTGGCGGTGGTATAATAGCCACCGGTAGGGCCTCCCATGCCAGACAGGTCACAATTGAAGGGTCTGACCAAGAGCGCCAAAGGTCAGGATGGGCTCTCTAGCCCTATGGCAACCATCCTAGGAGAAGGAAAACTCTAATCCCAAACCTGGGCAGATGGTGCTCGTCTTACCCGTATAATAATAATAATAATAATAATAATAATAATAATAATAATAATAATATGCTTGTAGAAAGCACAGATGAGTCCTTCCTGAATCTTCGTTCATGAAGTATAGCCAAGAAGAAAAAGAAGGAGGAGAAGAAGAAGACCTTGGCCATTTGAGGCTTTGAAGAGAACACTGGAGAGTGAATTTATTACCAACCTGCTTTTACAATATTATTGGGAGAAGAGGTGGATCAGGCCTTGTACACTTCACTTTTATTTGTTTGCTTCTGCACTATTACCCATCTTCTATCTCATCCTCTAGTCAAGGAATCCATTTAGCCAGCCACAGTGAAGGGTTTTTGGACCTGATCAAGGGAAAGGATTGGGTTGCTTCTCTGCTGTAGTCCACCTCCTACGTTAATTACCAATAATAAAGCTTTTGTTATAACAATAATGTGTGTAAACATTCAGTAACAAAAAAAAATCTTGGGGTAACCTGGAATTACAGTCAGTTCCAATTCATAATAACTAGTAGTCAAAGTAAACATCCAGGGCTAGCGGTGTTGGGCATATAGCAAATCCAGACTCTAGGGGTCTGTGGCCTCACAAAGGATGGAGACATATTGGATTGCAAATGAAGTATCTTTGTTTTGCAAATGGATGTTAAATTTCCTGGGCTTTGAGAATCTCCCAGTAACCACATGGCCAGAAGGAGGAGGTGCCAGCTTGCAAGATATACCCTCAAAAATAGCAAAATGCAGGCCTATGACTAACATCTTCAATCTTTTTTCTCCTTGCCTGATGAGGAAGCCAATAGAGCTTGGAAAGCTTGCAACATGTAAACTGTGCATTTTGGTTGTTATCATAAAGATATCACTATTATTAGTAGTCAAAGTCTTAAACTGAGAGCTTTGTGTGTACTCTGGACTGAAAAAACAAGTTGTTACAGAATGCCAGGAAGAAACTCTTCTAGAACATGGCCACATAGCCTGAAAAACTCACAAAAAACTATAGATGCTGGCCATGAAAACCTTCAACTTCACAGTTGTTACAGATGTTGATCCAAGGAGTGAATGTGAACCCATAATTTTGACCTAGAATCTGTAACTGAACATTTTAAAAAGAACATTAGAAGACCAAGCTGGATCAGCTCAAAGGCTTATGCTATTTAGCATACAGTTTACCTAGTAGCCAACCAAGTGCCTCCTAAACATTCATATGCAAGACATAAGGGCAACAGCCCCTTTCTACTGTTATTCCCTTCATCTGGTGTTGAGAAGCATGCTTTTGCTGATCCTACAAGTATTATATAGCCAGCATAGTCTTACCTTCCAAGAATGTGTGTTTTTGTCTATCTTTAAAACTATCCACATTGGCAGCTATCCCACAACAACATGGAGTAGAAAATTCTGGAATTTAATCTGGAGTCAAATTTTCTTCTTCTTCCTTGAAACAGGTATAGGAAGATTTGTTTTACTATTTTTTATCAAATAGCATATGGTTGTGTGTATCCATATGCATACACAGAAAGAGGTTTGCATAAATTAAGCCTTGATGCCCTACACTTTATTTGACTACTGCAAACACCAATCTGGCCTTTCTCTGGCTTTTTTACATACATAGAATCCTAGAGTTGGAAGAGATCACAAGAATCATCCAGTTCAAGCCCCTGCCATGCATGTTAGCCATATTGACTAGAAATCTTAAAATAATTAAATCTGATACCACAAAGATGTTGAACTAGGTACCAGGGTACATAATGAGCCATAAACCTCTTAAGGAAACCACTTAAGATGGTGGTGAGCAGAAGCAGGTGTGTCAAGAAAGGAAGGAAAACTACAGAATATCCAGATGGGTGGATGAAAAAGGAGGAAGTGCTAAAGCAATCCCTTCACTAGCAATCTCTCCATACACATGTTTTAGAAACAGGTTTGGTGTGAGCATCCTTCATTCCACATATGCAAGCAATGAGCCCCATACAAACTGGCATTAGTCACATACAGCATGCTACATATGCACACAACCATTCTTGTATGTTTTAATCTAACCTTCTGATCATTCTTGGAAATACCAGGCTATTGAAAAAGAAAACGGTGGGATACTGCCTTTACATGCATCTTTCTCATCTAGTTTGGAAGTCTGCAAAGGTGGGAAGCAGTAAGAAAACTTTATGCATGTCTAAATATTTGAATGTTCCAGCTGGTATTCATACAGTATGTTCTGCCAAGTGTTCTGTCGGAAATGCCCCCACTTTTCAGCATCTCCTAATAAATTTGGGGAATGCCTGAATGCGACTGCTGTCAGAGCCCTCTTTCCCCTCCCTTACGCAGCCAAATAAATGCAAAGCACAGCAGACTATCCCTGGTACAAGATCAGCCTGTGCCCACTGCTTTGGAAGGCAGATACTAATGTCATGTTGATGTTCAGCAGGTCCTACATAACTCTACAGACACAACAAAGTTCTTACTCTTTTTTTTTTTTCCTATTAAGTTTTGGCTCAAGCCCTTCTACACAGGAAACCACAATTCCAGTTTGGATATTTGACAGCAGGTATATTTATTCAACATAACAAAACACGATACAAATAATATGAAACTACAAAAGATGCCTCTTAATCCAATAATCACAATTTTGTTCCCAAATCTAGGTGTACTGAGGGGGACTCTGTCCTTTGTTCACTCTGCTCATAGGGCCTGGAGCATTCAGGGGTCATCCCCCCCCCCCCCAATAAACTTTTCCAAGTGCTGGTAATCACAGTAAGTTTGCAGAAGCATCAAAGGGGAGTGTTATTTGAAAGTTGCAGTGTGTCTCACAGTGGGAAATGGGATGAAGTCCATGGATGCCATCAGGAGGGCTGCATGCATACTGTAGGACAAAGGCTTCATAACCTTGCTTCATTGGCAGCAGGAGAGGAGAAGATCAAATCCGGTGTGCATTAGAGGATGTAGCCAGCAGGTAACAGCAATAGAGGGCCCAAACAGACAGGCCAAAATAAAGCTGCTTCAGATCACTTTGGAGGTATGCTATTTAAATGACACATGTGTCTTAAGAGGCCAGGAGCTGCGCCAAAGCTGCACTCTAGTCCTTTTAAGGACTGGAGCCTGGATTTGGCATGGCCTCTAGCCACTTAGGATGTATGCATCATTTAAACAGCATACCTCCAAAGTGACCCAAAGCAGCTTTATTTTGGCCTGTCTGTTCAGGCCCAGAGTTAGATGTAGAGTTGAGAGCACAGTAGTATCTTTCAGCAAAGGAAAAAGGAGGTTGAGTATTTTGTACTAAGTACACCAATCACCAAGTAGTTGCAGGAAGATTTCTTGGAACTGAGTGGGTTTCTGTTCTCACAGCCAATATGAGATGGACCAGTAGTGATTTCCGTCCAACCAAACCGATTTCAGCCCAGGAAGACAAAAATCACTGATAGTGATTTCCAGCCAAAAATGATTAAGTACAGGTTATCTATGGTCCAAAACACACTTCAGAAACAATCCAGTTTCAGACTTCTTTAACTGCCCTGGCTCAGTGTGAGGGAATCCTGAGAGTTGTAGTTTATTGTGGCACCAGAATATTGTGGCATCTAAACATCTCACAAAACTACAGTTCCCAGAATACCAAGCACTCCTTCCTTCCCTAAAATATTCGGACAGTATACAAACAAGGATTTCTCTGAAGATGCCAGCCACAGCTGCTGGCAAAATGTCAGGGAAAACCCTTTCTAAAACACAGCCTCATAGACTGAAAAACCCACAAAACGCTATGGATGCTGGCCATGAAAGCCTTCAATTTCACAAAGGATTGTATAAGGGTTTTTTGAGGGGTTTTCAGGCCACGTGGCCATGTTCTGGAAGAGTTTATTCCTGACGTTTCACCAGCATCTGTGGCTGGCATCTTCAAAGAATGCTGGCATGGAAGTGATTGGGATTTATATATACTGTGGGACCCTTGGTTGAAAGGAAGTGATGTACATGTTGGTCTCTGTGTTGGTCTATTGTCCATAGATTCCTGCTGTGAAACTTTTCAACTTCACAAACAATTGTATACTTTCAGGGTTTTGTTTTTTCTTATACTCTCCACTTGCCGTTTCCACCACTTGATAAGTTCTTTTCTCTGTAGCTCATACACCTAAGTTTGACTCAATGGCAAAACCTAATTTGTGTCATCTTCTTCAGCATAGTGCTGTTTCTTAAAGCATTAGCTGTTGTACGTAATTTGGAATCCTTCCAAGGAGAGTTATGCATCCAATCCAAAATATAGGGTTCCAAATATTTGGATTCTCAGTGGGGTTGGCCTCAGAATTTTGCTACCCAAAGCAAAGATGATGAAAGTAATACAATTTTGTCTGAACATCAGAAGGAACCTCTTGGTGGTAAGAATGAGTTGCAATGGAACAAATTATTTTTAAAAGGGGGGAAGGGCGGTCTTTTCCCCTGGGTCTCATAAAAAAGGGTCTAACTGGAGTTCCAGTTCCATTCAAATCTATAATTCTATTATACTTTGAAATATGTTCAAGTTATGAACTGATGCTGCCCACCCTGACTAGGCATTGGGTCTCCCTAAAGAGAAAGGAGAATCAGAGAACTTCACGTTCTGCCTGAGCCTTACTGACCGCTGACATGTTTTTCTTTCCTGGGTTGTTCTTTGGTCCTGACTTACTTCTTATACATGTTTATATATTCCAGAACATGGCGATGCTTACTTCAGTAAACATAACATCTACACCAAGTAAATAAATAACTAAACATATGGAACTGTTCCAATGGGATATACCCTCAAGCAATGGTATATATGATTACAGATGTAGAAGGTTTTAAAGTGCATATTATACAACATTGTATATTATACAATGTTATAGAGATTCAATCAATTATTCCTGTTTATAACTGGGATCTTTAAAATACTGCTCCTTAGTCTCTTAGCCAGTCCGTTCCATCCCTTCTCCACCTGTGGCTTTCTTTTCTCTTGCCTCCTACTATTCAGCTACTATTCTGTAACCAATGAATCCTCATTAGTCTACATTGGAGAGTTCCAGGGGAGAAAACTTTATGGATTTCAAAAACTTTTAGTATCCTTTACACTTGTTAATAATCTCCATCTTATATATGTATCTTATACCACTTAGGCTACATGCGGAACAACAATATCGTAATCAGAGAGAATGAAGACCATGTATCTTCAGCTGGATGAGAACATTGCCACTGAATACCAGAAACAGTATAACAAAAGTACCAGCCAGTTGCAACTGCCTTTATGACATGCTTATGAACTTTCTAAATGTGTATTTTTTGGCACTATGGGGGGAAGTTTAATGAGCAAAGTATGGCACATAGGCTGGATGTATTGGATGGGGAGGAGGGGGGAAGAAAGTCTAATTCTGTTTCTTGAAGCCCACAGAAGTATTGATTTTGCATTAAAATATGCCACAAGGCCCCACTTTTTCTATTTCTGGGTTTGTTTTGAGAGGCTGACCTCATTTCCAGATGTCCAGAGCTTGCCCACCCCTGAAACAGGGGAGCTGTCTTCATGGGTTCTTCAGTTGTCTGCTGTCTGACCCCTCTACACTAAGGCTCAAAGCAGAAAAAGTGTTAGCAGAGATAGTGGAGAGCAAATATTACTTTGGTTGTGTTCTGTTCTGAGCACATGAAACATTCTTTAAATTTGCACTGCTGATCGGGGTGATTGCAGATTAAATCACACATTTTTCTCTGCCTTTCTTTTCATTACAGAAAGCAACCTAGGAGGAAGGGCTACCAACAGTATCTTGTTTGTTATAGGCTTTCTCACTTCTTGTTGACATCAAGCTATCTCCCATTTTCTGGAGGGCTTTACAGCAATGCTGAATACACTTACCTGTGCATTTTTGAACCACCAGTTAATTATAAATAGTAGGCACATCATTCCTCAAAGGACAAATCTCCACTTTTCCTTTCATGATAGCATTCCAACCATTTGCAGTTCAAAGAATCAACTGAATTAATTTCAGACAAAATGTAAATAAAGCACCTGGATTCTAATCAAGTGAGTAGACAGTAATCTCAATTTTTCATGGGTAAAGCAGAATATTTGGGGAGTCAGAATCCTGGCAGGACTTCTCTAGGTGTGGGCAATCTCACATGATCCTTTCATTGATGTGGGCATATGACCAGGGCCAGCATGGGCTGATGCTGTGAGGTGGCAGCAAGGTGTTGGAGGAGCATGTTGTGTGCCATATTGATTCCCCAGAGTCCTGTGAACTAGAGTACTGTCTTAAGGGAAGGCCCCTGCCCCCCCCCCCCCAAAATAACATAAAAGAAGCCAGAGCAGTACCTTTGAGACTAACTAGAAAGATAAAAATTCTAGCTTAAGTTTTTGAGGATGCAGTCCACTCTATCACATGGACTGTCTGTGTCCATGAACACTTACGCTAGAAATCACTTCGTCCCAGTTAGTTTCAAAACTGCTATTCCTTTATGTCTTTTCATGTTAAAATATAGACTAACATGACTATCTGCTTGAATTACACGTTTCTCTCTTTTTGGACTACATCTCCCAGAATTTGCCAGCCAGTATGTCCAGTGCCTATACTGGATGGGGTTTCTGGGAGTTATTGTCCAAAACAGTAAAATTTCCAAAGCTCTGTTGACTTTGACACATGAGATGGGAGAAGGTGTCATCTTGTCCTTTTCCTTAGGCCACAGAATATCTTGAGTAACCCTTTTATGATTGTAACAATGGGGAAGAAATGGGGAGAGGTTGTTCTGATAATGGGCCAAACAGACAGGCCAAAATAAAGCTGCTTTGGGTCAGCTTTGGGAGGTATGCTGTTTAAATGACACACACGTCTTAAGAGGCACTCCAGTCTTTAGGACTGAAGCATGGCTTTGGCGCGGCTTCCGGCCTCTTAGGATGCAGGCATCATTTAAAAAGTGATTTCCAAAGTGACCCGAAGCAGCTTAATTTTGGCCTGTCTGTTCAGGTCCAATGAAGCCTGTTCCATGGAACACTTTACTATGACCCCTACAGCCAGGTCCTAGTGCTGATGGGATTCCTCTGGTGGCACAGCAGCCTAGTGGTGACTCTGGGGAGGAACCAGGCCTGGAGGTTCCCTCCTTTAGACAACACAGGGCTGAGAGTGCTGGCAGATGCAGGCCCAGGAGGATTGCTGAGAGACAATTGGCAAACAAGCCTCAGCTGGCACCGAGGAGAGAATCTCCTCTTTAAGAAGCAGGGAGACACCAATTCCAGAGTTTATTGCATGATCCTTTGGTGTGATTGCTGCCTGCACTGGCTCCCTGTATCTTGACTCTTGACCTTGGAATGGACTGAACTCTTGCTACTTCTGGCTGCCCTGACCCTGGACTGGACTGGACTGACTTCTCTGACCTCTGTTTTCCTGATTTCGGCTCTGGCTTTTGGCTTGCTTCTTAACTATCACTCCTTGCAGGTTTGTGGACTGTTTCCAGTTGCTTGCTAATTACCTTGCTGAGCCATCCTTATCGGTGTTGTTTGTGGGTGCTGGCTGCAGTCCAGGACAATATAATGAAACCAAGACATTTTTTATTCCCATAAGTTTTTCTTTCATATTTTCTTTTTCTACCCTTACATCTATCCAATTTTCTATTCTATCTATTTTCCTTTCCTTTAATTCCTTATCTAACAAGCCTCTCAAATTCTTTGGGAATTTCTTTTCCATTATTATTGGTATTATCATTGAGTCTTTGTTCATTAATTCCTTTTTATATTTACTCCATATTTCTAATATATTTTTCATAAGTGGATTTCCACTTCCCTTAATGTCTTTCCTAGTAAACTTCCTAAAAATATTCCATATTTTCATATCTATTTCCTCTTAATCTAATTCTAACCATTCCAAATATGATACCCCTAACATACCTTCTATCCCATATCTCAATTGGGTGCAATACAAGGTGTTGGTTATTACCTTTAAAGCCCTACATGGCTCGGGCCCGAGTTACTTGCGGGAGCACTTCTCCCTATATAATCCACCCTGCACTCTCAGAACATCTGGGAAGTTCTTACTAGAATATTATAATACCAGGTTAATGACAACTTCACATAAGGCATTCACTGCCACAGCCCCAAGATGATGGAATGACCTACCGGAAGAGATCCATGTCATTACTACCTTAGAGGCCTTTAAGAAGGTACTCAAAATGGATCTCTTCCGGAGGGTTTATCCACTGAATTGCATATAAAAAGGTTATGACAACTGCTCTTCCTTGACTCTGATTGTTGGCTAATGGACGAATTCTAATTTTTAGAGAACTAATAGGAATTCTTGGTAAATTCAGTGTTAGTATTTTATTGTTATATTAATTGTAAATTGTACTAAGTGTCTTTTAAGGTTGTAATCCCACCTCGATATGTGGGAGAGGCGGGAGGTATAAATAAACTATATTATTATTATTATTATTATTATTATTATTATTAGATGTCCTACCCTAGCAGGAAAAACATTCAAGTGAGGAGGCATCAGTCGTTCTTGACAGTCATCAATTATTCCTTTCTAAAAAATACCTTTTATTAAAGTTACAAATTACAAATACAGTACAAATATGAACCGTAAAAATAAGCAACAGAAATACAGCATTACAATTACATAGGAGCCCTGGTGGCGCAGTGGTTAAATGCCTGTACTGCAGCCATTCACTCGAAACCACAAGGTTGTGAGTTCAAGACCAGCAAAAGGGCCCAAGCTCAACTCAGGCTTGCATCCTTCCAAGGTCGCTAAAATGAGTACCCAGACTGTTGGGGGCAAATTAGCTTACTTGCTGTTCACCGCTATGATTTTTGGAATAGCGGTATATAAATAATTAAATTATATCATTGTATGGGACGAAGAGACAGTAAATTAAGTAAATGTATTTCTCTATATTATAGCAGGGTGAGATGCAGGGAGACAATGTGACTTGTAAAACAAATAAAAGTGGACCATGTTTCCACAAATGGATCTGATTCTCCCTGTTGAAGTTAATTGTGTTAGATTTGGCCAAGCTTTCTCATCCTTTAAGGTCATTTTGAATTTTGATTTCTGATAGCCATCACATCAGCCTGGGGAGCTCTTTCAGTTTGGAAGGACTGAGTGTATTGCCGTCAGTCAATTTTTGCTGTGGAATAGATTTTGGTGATCCCATCTTCCTCAAGCATAATGTGAATTGTATATTGCTCCTTACCCCCTCAGTCTGCAATCTAGCTTTATTTGCAGTTCTGGGATGGTTCAAATGGGATGACCAATCTGGATTGCCGTAGACATTCATCCGTTCCCTTCACCAGGTTGGGAACTGGTAGGAAAAGAGACTCTCTTTCACCAGGCTGGGAACAGGAAGATGAACGTTTTGCTTGTGCTAGATGATGATGATGATGATGATAGTAATAATAATTTGGTATAGAAGTAAGAACCATTGCAGGTTCTTTGCAAATGTATTTCTCTATATTATAGCATGAAACTATGCCCAAGGCACACAGTCTATTTCAGAAATCATTAGGCCATGTAGTCATCCCAACAACAACAGACATGATGAATTGGAACAACATACCTGAATAGGTTTTACTCTCTTCTCAGGTAGAAAAACTTGCCCCAGTGATGTGTCTATAACAGCCCCATGATGTTATTGGCACTGTGATGGAATGAGGTGGCTCTTCCAACAATTTACCAGAAATTGGAAAGAGTGGAGAGCACAAATTTTACATTTCTGAGACCCTGTGGAAGATATGCAGATCTGATTAGTACATCACCAAAGCAAGACATGGAGCTCTTGCTGCCTCCAATGTGCCACCAAAGCAACATAAACATGGTAAACACCCTTGAGGAGAGAAAAGGCCAAATGGTAGCCTTGTACTTGAAGTTGTATTGAAACCCATGGTGTGGTGGAGGTATCAGAAGGTGTAAGTACGCATTGGTTAAATCAGGGGTAGGCAACCTACGGCCCGCAGGCCGGATGCGGCCCGGCAAGGCCTTGGGACCGGCCCCAGCCCGGTCCTGCCACCGATTGCCACTGGAGCCTTTAGCCTCTCGTGTGAGGGCGTGGGGCCTTTGGCCTATCAGGAGGAGGTGGGCAAGGGGGGGGCAAGCGGCGGGCTAGGGGGGCAATTGTCTATAGAAGCCTCAGAAACTTAGATTTATATTAACATTTTTAAAAATATCAGCAAATTTTTTCACATGTCCTCCATTTTGTAAAAATGTGCCTTCCATTTGAAAATTTTGTCCTACATTTGTCCCGGTTTATTTATTTAATTAATTTTTTTAAAAAAATTATTTAATTATTTATTTTTTGGCTTCGGC
>NC_056530.1:7139844-7153971 GCF_019175285.1 Sceloporus undulatus
ATAAACCTACAGATGTATGAAAAAAACTCTGCATAGAGACAATACATGTGGGGGTGTTTTCCCTGCCCCCCTTGTTGTCTTGCTGTTTTCTCTGGGGCTGAGCTTCTTTCGGCCTTCCGGACTGGTGTTCCGTTGCTCACTTGTCTAGGTCCTGGGCGTGGGAGCGGCCTTGCTACGCCTTGGTCCGGTCTCGCGCTTGGTGGTACCTGCCCTTCGGATGTTGTTGTCTGCGGCTCCGTCCGGGTCGGTGGGCACAATTGTAGTTAACTAGACAGAGAAAATTGGTCCATCGTTGGTCAGATAATACTGGGTTTGAGGGTTACTCTAGAGATATGAAGGCCCAGGAAAAAATGGAGGGGGGGGGGACATGTTTTTCCTAAGCTACAAAAGAAAAGATTCATAGTGATTCTTCCTCTTTCAATTTTTGTTTTTTTGCAGGAGAAACATGAAAAAACATGAAAATTTGGGGGAAAAGGAAAAAAGCAATTATGGGGAATATTTTTTAGCATGCTTCAGGAAAAACGTGACAAAAATGTTTTTCCCCATGCTTTTGCCAGGCCTTCTCATCTCGTAATTCTAATCAGTGAAGTATAATTTTATCTTATCATGTATATATCCAGGACAAACCAGACAGTTAATAAGCTTATGGTCTGGATGGGGTGGTCTTGTGTAAGGAGTTTTTAGCATGATAGTGATACCACTTAAACACTTGGTCTGGGCAGCCCGCTGTGGGGTTTCAAGGGAGAGACCGTCTGCCCATTCTGCTGAGGAGACCCTGGAAATCTGTCACGATGTCAGGTCTGGGTTTATGCAACCAACCTACCTGCTATCGTCTAACAAAAGTAGGAGTCCTATTGATTTGGGATCCAGAGGATTATCTGACTCTGGATGGCTTCATTACTCAATATATTTGTTTTGTTTAAACTCTTTCAGTGTGAAAAGATAGTGGCAGCTAAATCTCATAACATAACAGGATCATAAATGAACCAATGGTGCTAATAAGGAAAGGCCA
The DNA here is from genome assembly GCF_019175285.1 of Sceloporus undulatus. Taxonomy (NCBI): domain Eukaryota; kingdom Metazoa; phylum Chordata; class Lepidosauria; order Squamata; family Phrynosomatidae; genus Sceloporus; species Sceloporus undulatus. The sequence continues at coordinate 7,140,857 of NC_056530.1, forward strand.
GAGAGATGCTTGATGAGCTTTGAATGTGGAAATAACTGACACGTTCAGTGTTGCATTGCCCTAAAATTCGATGAGCGTTTCAACCCAGGTTTTTTTCAAAGGCCCCACCATTCGGTGCCAACCAAATATATGTAGACTATATTTTACAATGGACAATCAGTTAGATTAAAAGCAAAAAACACACCCATAGAACCACATCTAACTACGTTTTTAAAATGCTTGTAAACAGACCCAACAAAATAATCCAAGGGCGGGAACACTTCACTGTTTTGAGCTCCAAGGCAAAAATAGAACCCGTTTCTTTTGTAAATAGAACGCATATAGATATAAATATATAATATATAGATAGCTTCATGAACTGAGGCGGGGTACAGACCCCAGAAGGGTGCCCCTTGGCGCCCCTCCTGCTGTGGCAGCTGCGCCGCAGCATACAAATTGCGCGGTGCAACTGCACAGCAGAAAGGAGCCAAAGAGCGGCTCCTTTTTGCTGGCCGCAAAGCACCAGACGCACATATAGTGGCAGCTGACGCTCGTATAGAGCTGTGGCAGCTGCGAGTAAGGGTTAGCGCGCCGTGTATAGGCGCTGCGTAACGGCGGGGCATGCATGACGTCTAGCGTGCCGGGGTGGGCACGCGCCACCCCGAGGGCAAGCCCTAGCTGTCGTGATGACCGAAAGGTCCATCGGAGAGCCAAAGAGATCAAATAATGTTGGAATCAAACAAACTTTTGAAAGTGATTTGAAGCACCCCAGGACAAGGAAATGTTTACATTAGAAACATATCAGTGGGTATACAATGTACAAACACAGGAGACAATGCAGAAAATTAAAAATAAAACAGGTCTAAACAGTTCTTTTTGTATGTATTAACTCTTCTAGAATTAGGACTGAAATTGTAGTTAGGTGTGTCAAAAATGGAAGCCAGAGGACAAAATAATAAAAAGTTAAAGTTGTTTTGTCCAAGCCATGGAAACCTCAAAATTTTTTAAAAATCTTTGCAATGTAGAAGTGTTGTAAAATGTCTATTTTTATGTTTTCCTGCTGTGTTGTGCGCATTATAAAAGGGAATGAAAATGTTGATTCAGAATTTTGCTGAGAAGTTGGGGATTCCTCAGGGGACCGAAGAAATTGTTGTTTTTCCAACATATGGGCCGCGGAGGTAATTCGCATTTTGTTTCCCGAGATCAGAATCAACACCTAAGTGTAGAAATAGGAGCAACAGGACATGCACAAAAACCTAATGGAGGTTCCCTTCATACAGCTACAATACAAGAATTACATTCAAAATGACCTGAATAGACAGAAACGGCCAATTACAAAATGAAATTCAAGACAGAGAAAGGTAAGAGTACTGCCTTAGGCGGAAAAATGAAATGCAGAGATAGGATTAGGGGGACCCTGCTGATGAAACTACAGGTGAAGGGAGCTAGGAGTCAATAGGCCACAAATGAACTGAGTCACAGTGGATGTGCACTAACAAGGCCAATGTGATTTAGGCTGCATCATAGAAGGATAGGGTCTGATCAAGAGAAATAATAGTGCCACGTATTCGCTTTGGTCAGGCCCCACCTGGAAATTGTGTCAGTTCTGGGCAACACATTCAAAAGGGATGTTGAGAACCGACCATGTGCCAAAGGAGGCCAAAAGGGGAGTGTCTGGAAACCATGTCTATGAGGAATGACTCGGAGGGGGGATGTTTAGGCCTGGAGAAGAGAAGGTAAGGTGATATGGTGCTCACCAAAATTAAGAACAACATGCTCAAAGCAGGATAAATAACATTACTCTATGCTCTGTAGAGACTTTGACATACAAGGGCGCTTTTGCGGTGCTAGCAGGGGAAATGATGTAGCAACAGTGAGAGCAATTGTTTTAGAGGTCTTTATAAAACAATTCATTGTTACCAGTATGCAATCAAAATGGGGTTAGAACTATAAACTCTATAATGGCAGGGTTGAGACAGGGGTAGGCACCCGTTTGAGCGGGGCCGGTTGTTGTCCTCAGCACGGGGGGGGCGAAGCCAAAAAACAATAATTAATAATTGAAAAAGTTAATAATAAATAAACCGGGGACAATGTGCAAAATTCAAATGGAGGGCACTTTTTAAATAAAAATGGGAGGTCATGGCAAAAGAAAATGCGATTTATAAAAATTTAAGATAATCCTTTCTGAGCTCATAGATAGTGCCCCACCGTGCCCTTGTGAGACGCAAAAGGCCCCACGGCATCGGGGCGGCAGGAACAGGGGGGCCGGTCGCCAAGGCTCCAGAATGTTCTCTAATATAATGCATGTATACCTGGGATGATGTGTGTATGTCCTTTTGGGAGAGGTTGTGGGGTTTTACTACACCAGCATTTCAAGCATAAGAGCCATGGCAGCTTGTCTGGCAGGTTCCTTGAGGGGCAAAGGAACATGGAACTTGCAGGCAAATTACCTTTTTAATATGACTGATACCAGTCACTCACTCTTCCATATAAGATATGAAGAAGATCCTCCAGCTCACCACAATTTGACAGCATATTGTGAGAACACAAGAAAGCCTTCCAAATACGGCATTCACAAGAACTCTGTTTCCTTTTGCTGGCAGCAAAAGTTTAACGACAGTATAGGTATCTCTTGTGATATGTTTGGATCTCTGAGGGGTTAGGTAGTTGTATTTTTCTTTTTCCTCCACCGATTGTCCCCAATTGTTTTGTTTGGGTTTGTTTTTGTTTTTTTGCTGCCTTCGAAAGGAGTGAATCTGCTCCCCACAGAAAGGGACAATATGTGAACCAGCAATGCAGAATAGAAAATAGTGCGCTAGGCAAGAAAGTAAGTGCCCCTCTTTCTGCTTTGGTCGTTTCTGGGCACCACATTCAAAAGGATGTTGACAAGCTGGAGTGTGTCCAGAGGAGATGACCAAATGGTAAAAGTCTGGGAGCCATGCCTTGTGAAGAGAGACTTAGGAACTGGGTATGTTTTATGCCGGTAGAAGAAAGGTTGAAAGGTGATATGATAGCCCTGTTTAAATATGTAGAAAGCGTGTCATATAGGATGCAGCAAGCTTGTTCTCAGCTGCTCCAGAGAACAGAACATGGAGAAATAATTCAAACTACAGGAAAAGAGTTTCCACCTCAACGTTAGAAGGAACGTCTGACAGTAAGAGCTGTTTGAACAGCGAACACACTCCCTCGGAGTGTGGTGGAGTATCCTTCTTTGGACGTTTTTCAACTATCAGGGGTGCTTGTGAGTGAGAGTTCCGGCATGGCAAGGGGTTGGACTGATGGCCCTTGTGGTCTCTCTGCTATGATTCTGTGACCAGGGTGAGGTGGAAGCAGTTTCTAACGAGGTAACTAGCAGAAGTTACATGTTTGAAAGGTTGTTGGGTTAACAGTTCTTTTAATGGTCTAGAAAGGGGGTTGGGAGGCGGCACACACGAGCACCCTGCATTCCTTCCAATGACAGTTTAAAGGCCACCTAAGACAGTCCTTTCTGATGTACTTATGTATCCCAATGCCATTTTAGTCCAGGAAGGCCTCAAAAAGTTTTCAAAATCCTACCACACTCTAGGATATGAAGAAGCTTTTAGCCCCTTCCCCATTTGACTATATATATAGGTGGGTGCGTGTGGGACAATGCCAAGGAGACAAACCACTGGGAGTGGCCCATCCCCATCAGAGCTATCACCAAATGTCATGCAGCTGATGAGAAAGGAAAAAAAATAGTTACAGCTATTGTGGTTTTCCTACTATAAAGATATAATTGGGGACTGGCAATCTGGGTTACCAAATCTAGATTTTGATTCTGAGGTCAGATCAGATCAGGTCCACAGCATTCCAGACTGATCAAGTCCATACTGAATAATCAAATCAGGCTTTGAACACATCAGTAAACCCACCCCCCCCCCACACACACACCTGTACCACGTACTTTTTCAGCACTCACTTGGAGGATGCAAATGATCAAGTATACTAAAAACATGTAATGCAATATACCGTGATAACAATCCTGACCTGGAGGACCTCATTTAATGGTTTTGTGTAATTGTTAAAGGGAGGGTAGATAAACCTGGCCCCAGTTAACCCCAACGGAAAGTCCCATGGAACAGAGCAACATCCACCAATATTCTCCCAAACAACAGTTCTGAGACAGTCACGCATGTAGCAGCAGAAACAGTGCTGAACAACATGCTCCACTACAGTTCAGCTCTCTAAAATATGCCATGATTTTCAAAGGTTTTTGAATGATAACAGACCAAAAAAAACAACACTGTCTGCCAACAAATGTACAGATGCCACAAGCAGCTTCCTGTCCCTTGGATCATGAAAGTTGATTCAATCGAAATATGTGACATGGCTGTCAACTACCTAACCGTGACTAAGGGAATTTGTGTTTCACGGCTTTAAACAGTGAATGCGCATGGGATAGATAGAGAAGAAGACCTCTCTCCCAAATGGTGCAGGAAACATCTGACTGTTGGCGGACAGGTCATCCATAATTACCGGGGTCCAGAGTGTTTCTTCTACTACGCTGCAAAATTAAAGCAGTATAATGCCAGTTTTAAATGTCAGGGCGCCATTCCATAAGGTCTGAGATTAATGAAATAAATAATAATTTTTTTGGTATACTTCCCGCCTCTCCCGATGGATCGAGGCAGGATCACAACGGAGTTAAAACATTGCAATATTACAACATTGTTACCACATAATTAAAACCACACTAAAACATAAACATAATCAGCAGGGTCAGGTGCTCTTTGTCCATACCAATAGTCTTCATAGGAGGTCAGGAGGATACACGGTGAAAGAACTCTGTCTTTACCGCCTTCTTGAAAATTTCCAAAGATGTAATGGGGCGAGCTCCTCGGGAGTCCGTTCCATAGTCCTGGGACACTATGCTGAATGCTAGAAACCATTTTCCTGAAGAGCTAACAGGGTCCCTTTTCCCATCCTCCAATGCTGGACCTCTGAGTCCTTGGTCCTTTCCATAGCTTAGGCTCATTTGAACCTGAGGGAATCAACCTGGTGGGAATCAACAATATAATCTGAGAAGGTAATGAAAAATATTATAAGGCTTCATCCTCATTGCAGAAATAATGCAGTTGACACCACTTGAACGCCATGGGATCAAGGCATGGATTCTGGTAACTGTAGCTTGTGGCCCAGAGCTCTCTGACAGGACATGCTCTTAACTTTTAGAGAAATTCTATAGCACATTGAAGCCATGGTATCCAGTGGTATCAACTGGATGTATTTCTAAGTGCAAATGCAGCCTAATCTACTTTCCTAGCCTAGAACATAGAGTTTACTTGCATAGAGTATTAACTACTTCCTGAGAAGCTCCACACTGTGAGTACTGCTATGGCCTAAGTGTGAGGTTTGCTAGACCTAGAAAATGCCCGCTGGAAGGAAAAGCAATCCTTGCTGTTCATCATTTGCCCTTCCTTCCTTTCCCACTTCCATGGCCATTTAAGGGCTGTATAGTAAGTCCCTCCCCAGATTGAGGGATCGAGGAGAAGTATAGTGCTGTAGGCAAGCAGTGCTATGCTCCTGCCAGCATGCAGGATCTTTGACACATCCTCATGAGGAGTTGGAATTCCCTGTAGAAAGCTCTAATGCTCCTGTACCAAAAATTATTCTGGTGGGCAATGATTAAGCTGTTACTTGGGTCAGTTCAGCAGAGGGAACAGTTTTAGCCAGCAATAAGTGATAAGGAAGCTGGGGAGGGGGGAAAGGGGTTGAAAAACAGCCCATAGAAGAAAATTAAACAGGAGAAGAAAGGTTAGGGTTGAAGTGTTTCACTGTGTTCCTAATGGATTTCTGTGAAGCCACCCGTGCTAAAAGGCAGCAAGGTTTCACTCGGGGGAATTTCCCAGCAATTGTAGGCCTGGAAATCTCCAAAGAATTTTTTCTGAAATTGTTTTCTTTTTCCTTACATGCTCCTGAAACACTTTTTGCATTATGGAGATGGTATTCTCCACAATTCAGTAGCAGCGACTTATCCTTAGAATCATAAATTGGAAAGACCACAAGGTCATCTAGTCCACCATCTGCCATGCAGGAACCACAAAACACCTCTGACAGATGGCCATCCACCTTCTGTTTGAATGCCTTTTACCTGAAAAACTATCATATGAAACAAACAGAATTAAGTTATTCCTCCCTCCCAACCCCTCATTATTTTATATGCTGCTGCTACAAGTCCAGGCAATTGTGGAAGTTGCAACGGTGACCGCCTGTTTAACAAAAAGTGCCACACAACACAAACAAAGTAATAAAGAAGAACTCTACTCCTTCCACTGCCGGTGGTAATATTTTTAATTTTCCCCAACCCCCAGTAAATGCAGTGGAATGGTCCTTCTAATATTCATTCATGTCATTGTCTCACCAGACAGATGCCATATTCTATTCACACAATGGATTGGTTTAGTTGTCTACGAGAAGCCTACCAGTAAGGCATTAATGTGAATAATCCTTTGGCCTCATGATTGCCTACAATAGATACGCTAACGGAATAGTGTCTCTGAGTGAGAGAGATGTATAGCTGTCCTAACTAGTCACCATTAATGGTCCATTCTGTTAACTTATCAATGCACTTTTAAAGTCATCACCATTGGGAAACCATCTCTATATCTGTGCTTGTGATTTCAGTTATGCCATCAATCCCGGCAGCCTTGCCGTTTTTCACTGCTGTATGGCCTTAACGGTTTTCTTCCAAAGTGGGAGCTATGTCCAATTCTTCTTCATCGGTTGTTGTTCATTGTTGATAGCTGAATCTTGGACTACTCGGTTGGCACGAAAGAGGCTTTGGAAGTGTTCTTTAGTGCCAACCGAGTAGTCCAAGATCAGCTATTCAACAGATGACACACAACCGATGAGAAGAATTGGACAGAGCTCCCACATGCTATTGGGACGCAGCTGCAATGGGCAGGAACATGTTCTAGGAAAAGAAATACCAGCCCTCTCAAAAGAATATTCTACGGTGAACTCGCCACGGTCAGCGTAAGGGGCACCCCAAAAGAAGAGATCAAGACTCCCGGAAACAACATCTCAGGCTTGGCCAGATAGATCACCACAATGGTCCTCCCTGGCCTCGCATAGGAAGGCATGGAGACGCACTATCCATGACGCTGCAGCCATCTTCGAAAGCTCCACGCCGAACGAGCCTCGAAGAGAAACGACAATCAGAAAGAACCACAACCTGGAAATCACCCAAGGAGACGGTGTCTTTCTGCACTGGACCCCTGTTTATCCCGAATTGCCTTTTTAGTCACCAATGCGCTGTACAAAGGCGGGATGAGTCCCTTTTGAATCTTTCGTCACGAAGCAAAGCCCAGAAGAGAGAGAGAATTTCAGTTAAGTTAATCATTCTTTAACTATCCTGAATTTACCTTCATCATTGGATGATCCCGAGGTTGACTATGAAAGAGGAAGAAAGGCGTCTCCCTATTTTCTCTACTCCATGCATAGTTTATATACATGTTTTTTTCCACATTAATGTCCATAATAGGAAACAAACTATTTTAGGGGAGTTACCACCTGAGTTCCTTGATAATTTTTGGCTGCCCTTCTGGTACCATTTCAACGTCTACAGTATTTTTAAAGGTGTAGTATAGTAGGGGGTGAGGTAGGGGTTGTTTTCCTGCCATAGTACCCGAATCACCCGTGTCAAAAAGTATGTATGTCTTTTGTGGATCCTGTTAAGATGATGATGATGGGAAGGGGTGGAGTCACTGAATAAGTATGGCTGCCTGAACGGAGAGCTTCTTGCTTAGGCATTAAAATCCAGTGAAAGCCTACCATCAAAATCTCAACGTGAACGTACCCAATTTTACACGGGGGGGGGGGCTCAAAAGAAAAAGACTTACGTGTTATTTTGGATCTGCTTTTAGTTTGAAAGAAAATAAATTGTGGAGATGGTTTCTAAGACTGAAATGGTCAATCATTTATCAGAGATGCAAATTCAGAAGGGAGCTCTCAAAAAACAATTCTGAAAGCTGCAAGACGCCCCCCCCCACAACGTGTTCGGTGTATTTGATGTACCCCCGGGGGCGCGGAGGGGGGGGTTGCTTCCCTCAGACAACTGGGGGGGCCGAAGCCAGGGGGGGGGGGGGGGGGGGTCTTGCAGCTTTCAGAATTGTTTTGAGAGTCTCCATTCTGAATTTGCATCTCTTGATAAACTGATTGAACCATTTCAAGTCTTGAACCACTCTCCACAATTTATTCTTCTTTCAAACTAAAAGCAAGATCCAAAATAACAAGTAAGATCTTTTTCTTTTGAGACTCCCCCCCCCCCAGTGAAAAATTCAGGGTAAGTCAAGTTGAGTATTTTGATGGTAGCTTTCACTGGATTTTAATGCCTAAGCACAGAAGCTCTCTATTCAGGCAGCCATACTTATTCAGTGACTCCACCCCTTCCCATCATCATTCATTCTTAACAGGTATCCAAAAGACATACATAATTTTTGACAGGGTCTGATAGGGTCACTATGGCAGAAAAACAACCACTACCTCACCCCTACTATTACTACACCTTTAAAAAATACTATAGAAGTTGAAAAGGTACAGAAAGGGCAGCCAAAATTATCAAGGAACTCAGGTAACTCCCCTACAAATACTGTTTTTTCCTATTTATGACATTAATGTGGAAAAAATAATGTATATAAAACTATGCATGGAGTAGAGAAAATAGGGAGAAGCCTTTCTTCCTCTTTCATAGTCAACCTGGGATCATCCAATGAAGGTAAATTCAGGATAGTTTAAAGAATATACTTAACTGAAATTCTCTCTCTCTCTCTGGCTTTGCTTCGCGAACGAAGATTCAAGAAGGACTCATCTCGCGCTTTGTACAAGCGCGTTGGTGACTAAAAAGGCCAATTCGGGATAAACCGGTCCAGTTGCAGAAAGCACAGCAGAAAGTCTCCTTGGGTGATGTTTCCAGGTTGCGGTTCTTTCTGCGTTGTCGTTTCTCTTCGAGGCTCGTTCGGCGTGAGCTTTCGAAGATGGCTGCAGCGTCATGGATAGTGCGTCTCCATGCCTCCCGATGCGAGGCCAGGGAGGACCATTGTTGGTGATCTATCTGGCCAAGCCTGAGATGTTGTTTCAGGGAGTCCTTGTATCTCTTCTTTGGGGTGCCCCTCTTACGCTGACCCGTGGCGAGTTCACCGTAGAATACTATTTTGGGGAGGCGATGGTCCTTCATCCTAGAAACATGTCCTGCCCATTGCAGCTGCGTCCTCAATAGCATGTGGGAGCTATGTCCAATTCTTTCTTCATCGGTTGTTGTGTCATCTGTTGAATAGCTGAATCTTGGACTACTCGTTTGGCACTAAAGAACACTTCCAAAGCCTCTTTAGTGCCAACCGAGTAGTCCAAGAACACAGACTGAACACTTCAACCCTAACCTTTTCTTCCTCCTGTTTAATTTTCTTCTATGGCTTGTTTTCAACCCCCTTTCCCCCCTCCCCAGCTTCCTTATCACTTATATTGCTGGCTAAACTGTTCCCTCTGCTGACTGAACCAAGTAACAGCTGATCATTGCCCACCAGAATAATTTTTGGTACAGGAGCATTAGAGCTTTCTACAGGGAATTCCAACTCCTCATGAGGATGTGTCAAAGATCCTGCATTGCTGGCATGGAGCATAGCACTGCTTGCCTACAGCACTATACTTCTCCTTGATCCCCTCAATCTGGGGAGGGATACTACTACAGCCCTTAAATGGCCATGGAAGTGGAAAGGAAGGAAGGAAGGGCAATGACTGAACAGCAAGGATTGCTTTTCCTTCCAGCGGGCATTTTCTAGGGTCCTAGCAACACCTCACACTTAGGCCATAGCAGTACTCACAGTGCTGGAGCTTAGCTTCAGGAAGTAGTTAATACTCTATGCAAGTAAACTCTAATGTTCTAGGCTAGGAAAGTAGATATAGGCTGCATTTGCACTTCAGAAATACATCCAGGTTGATACCACTTGGACTACCATGGCTCAATGCTATAGAATTTTCTCTAACAAGTTAAGAGAATGTCTCTGTCAGAGAGCTCTGGTGCCACAAGCTACAGTTACCAGAATTCCATAGCATTGATCCATGGCAGTTCAAGTGGTGTCAAACTGCATTATTTCTGCAATGAGGATGAAGCCTTATAATATTTTCATTACCTTCTCAGATTATATTGTTGATTCCCACCAGGTTCAAATGAGCCATAAGGCTATGGAAAGGACCCAAGGACTCAGAGGTCCAGCATTGGAGGAGTGGGAAAAGGGACCCTGTAGCTCTTCAGGAAAATGGTTTCTAGCATTCAGCATAGCTGTCCCTAGACTATGGAACGGACTCCCAGAGGAGACTCGCCCTATTACATCTTTGGAAATTTTCAAGAAGGCAGTAAAGACAGAGGTCTTTCACCTCGCATATCCTCCTGACCTCCTATGAAGACTATTGGTATGGAACAAGAGCACCTGACCCTGTGATTTCATGTTTTTAGCTGTGGTTTTAATTATGTGGTAACTAATGTTGTAATATTGCAATTGTTTTTAACTCCGTTGTGATCCTGCCTCGATCCATCGGGAGAGGCAGGAAGATATAAATAAAAACTATTATTATTATTATTATTATTATTATTATTATTATTAATCTCAGACCTTCATGGAATGGAGCCATGACATTTAAACTGGCATTATACTGCTTTAATTTTGCAGCGTAGAAACACCTCTGGACCCCGGTAATTATGGATGACCTGTCAACCAGTCAGATGTTTCCTGCACCATTTGGGAGAGAGGTCTTCTTCTCTATCTATTCCATGTGCAGTCACTGTTTAAAGCCAGTGGGGGGAAAATTCCATTCTAGTCAAGGTTACAGAGCAGGTAGTTGACAGCCATGTCCACATATTCTTCGATGAACCAACTTTCATGATCCAAATTTGGCACAGAAGCTGCTCTGCGCATCATGTACCTTTGTTGGCAGAGAGGTGATTGTTTTTTGGTTCTCTGTAATCATTCAACAGCTTTTGAAAATCATGGCATATTTTCAGAGAGCCTGAACTGTAGTGGAGCATGTTGTTCAGCACTGTTTCTGCTGCTACATGCGTGACTGTCTCCAGAAACTGTTGTTTGGAGAATATTGGTGGATGTTGCTCTGTTCCATGGACTTTCCAGTTTGGGGTTAATCTGGGACCAGGTTTATCTACCCCCCACTTTAACAATTACACAAAACCATTAAATGAGGTCCTCCAAGGTCAGGATCTATTATCACTGGTATACTTGATTACATGTTTTCAGTATACTTGACTCATTTGAATCTCCAAGTGATGTGCTGAAAAAGTACGTGGTACAGGTGTGTGTGGGGTTACTGATGTGGTTCAAAGCCTGATTTGATTATTCAGATATGGACTTGATTCAGTCTGGAATGCTGTGGAACTGATCTGATCTGACCTCAGAATCAAAACCTAGATTTGGTAACCCAGATTGCCAGTCCCCAATTATATCTTTATAGTAGGAAAACCACAATAGCTGTAACTATTGTTTTTCCTTTTTCACAGAGCTGCATGACATTTGGTGATAGGCTAGACGAGGGATGGGCCACTCCCCAGTGGTTGTCTCCTTGGCATTGTCCCACACAGCACCCACCATATATATATAGTCAAATGGGGAAGGGGCTAAAATGCTTCTCATATTTCCTAGAGTGTGGTAGGATTTTGCAACTTTTTAGAAGGCCTTTCCTGGACTAAAATGGCATTGGGATACATAAGTACATCAGAAAGGACTGTCTTAGGTGGCCTATAAACTGTCATTGGAAGGACTGCAGGGTGCTCGTGTGCTGCAGTCTCCCAACCCCTCTTCTAGACCATAAAGAACTAGTTAACCCAACAAACTTTCAAACATGTAACTTCTGCTAGTTACCTGTTAGAACTGCTTCCGCCTCACCATGGTCACAGAATCACAGAATCATAGTGAGAAGAGACCACAAGGGCCATCCAGTCCAACCCCTTGCCATGCAAGAACTCTCAATCAAAGCACCCCTGATAGTTGAAAAACGTCCAAAGAAGGATACTCCACCACACTCCGAGGGAGTGTGTTCAGCTGTCAAACAGCTCTTACTGTCAGGACGTTCCTTCTAATGTTGAGGTGGAAACTCTTTTCCTGTAGTTTGAATTCATTTCTCCATGTTCTGTTCTCTGGAGCAGCTGAGAACAAGCTTGCTGCATCCTCAATATGACACGCTTTTACATATTTAAACAGGGCTATCATATCACCTTTCAACCTTCTCTTCTCCAGGCTAAACATACCCAGTTCCCTAAGTCTCTCCTCACAAGGCATGGCTTCCAGACCTTTTACCATTTTGGTCATCCTCCTCTGGACACACTCCAGCTTGTCAACATCCTTTTTGAACTGTGGTGCCCAGAACTGACCAAAGCAGAATAGAGTGGCACTATTACTTTCCTTGATCTAGTCACTATATTTCTATTGATGCATTGATGGTTCACAATATTGTCCCTTTCTGTGTTGACTCAGATTGCCAGCCTTTTTTCTAAGGCGGCAAAAAAACAACAAACAAACCCAAAAAACAATTGGGGACAATCGGTGGAGGAAAAATACATTTTACTACCTAAACACTCAGATTCATAAACAGTACTCAAAGAGATAGCTATACTAGTCTGTTAGAACTTTTTTGCTGCCAGCAAAAGGAAAACAGAGTTCTTGTGAAATTGCCGTATTTGGGAAGGCTCTTTCTTGTGTTCTCATCAAATATGCTTGTCAAATATGTGGTGAGATGGAGGATCTTCTTCAAATATCTCAAAATACAAACAACCTTATATAGAAAGAGTGAGTGACTGGTATCAGTCATAATATAAAAAAGGTATAATGCTTGCCTGCAAAGTTCCATGTTCCTCTTGCCCCTCAAAGGCAACATGCAAGATCAAGCTGCTATGGCTCTTGATGCTTGAAAATTGCTGGTGTGTGTAGAACGTCTCCACAACATCTCCAAAAGGACATACACACATAATCCCAGGTTATACATGCATATATCAGAGACAGGATTCCAGGAATGTCTTTCAGATAGTCTAAACCAAGGGTAGGCAACCTGCGGCCCGCGGGCCGGATGCAGCCCGGCGAGGCCTTGGGACCGGCCCCAGCCTGGTCCTGCCGCCG
>NC_056530.1:7154071-7156652 GCF_019175285.1 Sceloporus undulatus
TATTTCTATTGATGCATTGATGGTTCACAATATTGTCCCTTTCTGTGGTGACTCAGATTGCCAGCCTTTTTTCTAAGGCGGCAAAAAAACAACAAACAAACCCAAAAAACAATTGGGGACAATCGGTGGAGGAAAAATACATTTTACTACCTAAACACTCAGAGATTGATAAACAGTACTCAAAGAGATAGCTATACTAGTCTGTTAGAACTTTTTTGCTGCCAGCAAAAGGAAAACAGAGTTCTTCTGAAATTGCCATATTTGGGAAGGCTCTTTCTTGTGTTCTCATCAAATATGCTTGTCAAATATGTGGTGAGATGGAGGATCTTCTTCAAATATCTTATATGGAAAGAGTGAGTGACTGGTATCAGTCATAATATAAAAAAGGTATAATGCTTGCCTGCAAAGTTCCATGTTCCTCTTGCCCCTCAGAGGCAACATGCAAGATCAAGCTGCCATGGCTCTTGATGCTTGAAAATTGCTGGTGTATGTAGAACGTCTCCACAACATCTCCAAAAGGACATACACACATAATCCCAGGTTATACATGCATATATTAGAGACAGGATTCTGGAGGCCTTGGGACCGGCCCCAGCCTGGTCCTGCCGCCGATTGCCGCTGGGGCCTTTGGCGTCTCACACAAGGGGCACGGTGGGGCAATTATCTATAGAAGCCTCAGAAACATGGATTTATCTTAACATTTTTTAATAAATCAGCAATTTTTTTTCGCATGACCTCCATTTTTTATTTAAAAAGTGCCCTCCATTTGAATATTTTGCCCTATATTTGTCCCGGTTTATTTATTTATTTAATTTTTTACAATTTATTTAATTATTTGTTTTTTGGCTTTGGCCCCCAAGTTGTTTGAGGGACAGCAACCCGGCCCCCAGCTCAAATGGGTTGCCTACCCCTGGTCTAAACCCATGCCATTATAGAGTTTTATAGTTCATAACCACATTTTGAATTGCATACTGGTAACCAATGAAATTGTTTTATAAAGAACCTTCATAAAATCAATTGCTCTCACTGTTGCCTTACATCATTTTCCATGCTAGCACCGAAAAGCGACCTTGTATGTCAAAGTTCATCTACAGAGCATAGATGTTAATGTTATTTTATCCATGCTTATGAGATTGTTGTTGCCTTAATTTTGGTGAGCTACCATATCACCTCTTAACCTTCTCTTCTCCAGGCTAAACATCCCCAGCTCCCTGAGTCATTCCTCATAGGACATGGTTTCCAGACCCTTCACCATTTTAGTTGCCCTCCTTTGGACACATGGCTCTGGTTTCTCAACATCCTTTTTGAATTGTGTTGCCCAGAACTGGACACAATATTCTAGGTGGGGCCTGACCAAAGCAGAATACAGTGGCACTATTATTTCTCTTGATCTAGACACTATACTTCTATTGATGCAGCCTAAAATCACATTGGCCTTGTTAGCTGCCACATCACACTGTTGACTCATGTTCAATTTGTGGCCTACTTGGACTCCTAGCTCCCTTTCACATGTAGTTTCATGCAGCCAGGTGTCCCCCATAATCCTATATCTGTGCATTTCATTTTTCTGCCCTAAGTGCAGTACCTTACATTTCTCTGTGTTGAATTTCATTTTGTTAACTTTGGCCCAGATTTCTAGTCTATTCAGGTCATTTTGAATTGTAATTGTATGTAATTGTAGCTGTATGAAGGGTGAACCTCCATATAGGTTTTTTGCTGCATGTCCTGCTTGCTCCTATTTCTACACTTAGGTGTTGGAATATTCTGATCTCAGGAGAAACAAAATGGAATAGTACTCAGCAGGACATACTGGTTGGAAAAAACAATTTTCTTTCGGTCCCCTGAAGGAATCCACAAATTCTCAAGCAAAGATTCTGATATCAACATTTGTCTTTATTTCCTTTTTATAAATGAGCACAACACAGCAGGAATAAAAAAAATAGACATTACCATTACAATGCTACATTGGCAAAAGAATTTTTTAAAATAATTTTTGAAGGTTTGTCCATGGACTTTGGACAAAAACAATTTAACTTTTTTATTATTTTGTCCTCTGGCTTCCATTTTTAGACACACACTAAATAGCAATTTCAGTACTAATTCCTAGAAGAGTTATATACATACAAAAAGAACTGTTTTAAGACATGTTTTATTTTTTAAAGTATTTACATGCATTGCTCCTCTGTGTTTGTACAATTGTATACCACTTGATATGTTATCTAATGTAAAACATTTCCCATTGTCCTGGTGGTGCTTCAAATCACTTTCACAAAGTATCTGTTTGATTTCCAAATTATTCTGATCTCTTTGGCCCTCTCCAGATGGACCCTTTGCGGTGCATCCACGACATGCTAGGGTTGCCTCGGGGTGGCGCGTGCACATGCCCCGGAACGCTAGCACGTCATGCATGCACCGCCGTTACGCAGCGCCTTATACACGGCGCGCGTAACCATTACGTCGCAGCTGCACAGCTTCTATATGGAGCTGTGCAGCTGCAACGTATATGTGCCGTCTGGTGCTTTGCGGCACAGCAAAAAGGAGCCGCTTTTTGAGCTCCTTTTCTGCTGTGCAGTTGCACCGC
>NC_056530.1:7156752-7173796 GCF_019175285.1 Sceloporus undulatus
GTGTTTGTACAATTGTATACCACTTGATATGTTATCTAATGTAAAACATTTCCCATTGTCCTGGTGATGCTTCAAATCACTTTCACAAAGTATCTGTTTGATTTCCAAATTATTCTGATCTCTTTGGCCCTCTCCAGATGGACCCTTTGCGGTACATCCACGACATGCTAGGGTTGCCTCGGGGTGGCGCGTGCACATGCCCCGGAAAGCTAGCACGTCATGCATGCACCGCCGTTACGCAGCGCCTTATACACGGCGCGCGTAACCATTACGTCGCAGCTGCACAGCTTCTATATGGAGCTGTGCAGCTGCAACGTATATGTGCCGTCTGGTGCTTTGCGGCACAGCAAAAAGGAGCCGCTTTTTGAGCTCCTTTTCTGCTGTGCAGTTGCACCGCACAATTTGTATGCTGCGGCGCAGCTGCACAGCAGAGAGAGGCGCCAAGGAGGCACCGCTTCTGGGCGGTCTGTACCAGGCAAAACCCTGTATCTGTATCTATATATATATATATATATATATATATATATGAGATTCTTATTTACAAAAGAAACGGGTTATATTTTTGCCTTGGAGCTACAAAAACAGTGAAGTTGTTCAAGCAATTGGATTATTTTGTTGGTGTATGTTTAAAAGCAGTTTTATAAAACAGTAGTATAGATGTGGGTTTATGGGTGTGTTTTTTGCTTTTAATCTAAATTGATTGTCAGTTGTAAATATATGATCTACATATATTTGGGTGATGGCACCTGAATGGTGGAGGCCTTTGGAAAAAACTGGGTGAAACAGCTCATCGAATTTTAGGGCAATGCAAACACTGAAACGTGTCAGTTATTTCCACATTCAAAGCTAATCACAGATCATCTCTAGGCCTATTCCTTCATTAGCACTACATTGTGTTCATTGTACTGATCCTGTTATGTTATGAGATTTAAGCTGCAATATCTTTTTCACACTGAAGAAGAGTTTTAAACAAGAACAAATATATTGAGATAATGAAGCCATCCAGAGTCTGGATCCCAAAACTCAATAGGACTTCCTTACTTTTGACTTAGAAGATATAGCAGTGTAGGTTGGTTGCATAAACCAGACCTGACATCAGTGACAGATTTCCAGGGTCATCCTCAGCAGAATGGGCAGGAGGTCCTTCCCTTGAAAACACAGATGGGATGACAGACCAAGTGTTTAAGTTGGTATACATATCATCAGCTAAAAAATCCTTACAAAAGACCATCCAATCCAGACCATAAGATTACTTAACTGTCTTGGTTTAGTCCTGGATATATAAGAGATAAGATAAAAATTATATTCACTGAGTTAAGAATTAGAGATGAGAAGGCCTGTGGAAAAGAAATGGGGGGAAAAACATTTTTGTCCACGTTTTTCCTGAAGCATGCTAAATAAAATATTCCATAATTGCTTTTCTTTCTTTTCCCCCAACTTTTTCATGTTTTTTTTCATGTTTTCTCCTGCAAAAAAACAAAAATTGAAAGAAGGAAGAAAATCAATTATGGAATCTTTTATTTTAGTATGCTTCAGGAAAACATGGTCCCCCCCCTCCATTTTTTCCCATGGGCCTTCATATCTCTAGATGTAACCCTCAAACCCAGTATTATCTGACTCAAAGATGGACAATTTTCAGCTGTCTAGTTAACTACAATTTGTGCCATCCTGAATCCTGGTTATCTGGCTAGTCTTTGCAGATCAACAACATCTAGAAGGGCTTTAGTTGCTCACCCCATAGTCTCTTCTGTCTGATATTGATCCAATAAGGCTGTAGGCAAAGGCCTTTCCCAACCATGCTTCCAGGAATCCCTTTTATTTGAGCAAGCTTGCAGCAACTGGAATTTCATCCATGTTCTCAGCCTGAAGGCTCTGAATAGATGAGCTTTCTTCATGCCCCGTGTAAGAAACATCTGTTCTATTTATGTACATTTTAAAATTATTGTGGTGTGTGCATGTGTGTATACACACTCCAACACATGTGTATTGTCTCTATGCAGAGCTTGTTTTCATACATTCTGTAGGTTTATCATTGGACAAAACTCCAGCACCACAAATAACAATATATAGTAGCAACAATTCCCTAGAAACCAAAAGCCATTTGAATCTAAATCTAGGAGAATCAAGTATCACATTACAGTACTCTTTAAATGGAGCAACATTTCCAAACAGATTTCATTAGTGAGATGAAAGGAGATCACACTTGTTTACAGAGATCTGATATGAACAAAGCAATTTAGGCCAGTTTCTATAAAGAGGCAATATTATTTCAGGAAGAAGGTGAACCACGAAAAGTACAGAGGCAAGAACAGAGAAACTTTCTGGGGAAGGATGATAGGCTGCTGTAAATCCAGCTGTTAGTACTAACCAGAACAGACCCATTGAATCAACCAGAAAGTGATACGTCAATACTTAAAAGCCATTGGTTCAATGAGTGTACTTAAAACTGACACTACCAATTGGATTTAAGCCAAGGTTCCTAGCACAACAGAGAGTTTTCTGCCCAGAAAAATGTAGCTGTTTTACAACATTAAAGCTCTTCTATAACCTGACATTCTTCAGAAGTATAAGATGCCATCACTCACAGCCAACAGACTATGCTCAATGAAATAATTGGCACTGTAATATTGCACATCTGTTAGATATCAGGTGAAAAAAGACTGCAATAGAAGCATGGTTCCAAGCAGCATCTAGATTATGATAAACATATCAGTACTGTATGTTATTAGGAAAAGTCTTTCATAGTGAAACCCCATACATATACGTCAAGGGGTAGCTGCACTGAATCCAGTGGGTATTACTGAGATGTCAACTGCTGAAAGGCTCTCCATATGCACACTTACTTGAGTGTAAGTCTGACTAAACTCTCTAAAATGCATGAGATGGCTGCTATAAAGACATTGAGACAGAGAACTTTATTGCATCAGAACCTGTAACGTTACCATTGAGTTCACAAAATGTTCTGTGGCAGAACGATCTAGGAATGGGACTCATCACATTAGAGAAGTAATAACGGGATGATAACATACTGGGAACCTATTATATTGCACAGCACCCCCCTTTGAATGGGTGCTTTTGCCGAGTGCGTTCTCATATTGTACTGCTGTGGTGCATGCACATTTCTTTAGCTGGGGCGCGATGCTGTGATGTTGTCACTCTATCATCATTTTACCTTAGACAACTTCCAATTGGATGCTCTAGGACTGCAGAGGAGGAAATTGTTTCAGCCAATCAGGACTCGAGGATTGACAAAATGGATATAAGAACAGATAGGATTACTGCACTAACTTTTCATGTTCCGGTATGATAACGTTCCATCTGTCAGAACTGTTTCTCATCGTTCTCACCCTGGAACGCTGTTGGAACACTTTGAAGTTGGAATGGGAACTCGATGGGAACCAAACTGTGCAGTAAACTTTGCTGCATTCCGTTCTCATTTGGTTCCTGGAATGTTATCATAACACTATGCGATAAAGTTCAGAGTCATGTGAGGTGGAATGTGAGCATGATCCTTGCTGCCTGTCCTTGCAATCCTTCAGACACCAGAAGAGGAAGTAATTTCTACGGTCAGGAATCTGTTCTACTCTAGCAGGCTTCCCATATGATTTTCAGAGTACTGTTAAACTTGCAATGGGAAACATGACCTTTCAGATCACATTTTTGATTTTTATTATTTTTTAGATATATGTCTTTTCGTCCTGGGCTATACTAGCTACAGCTGATGAGAGTGGTACTCCAAAACAGTTGGTGGTCACACACTCTCCATTCCTGCTCTGCAATGTGTAAGGAGCCTACTGAACTACAGCCAGATTTCCCCATCCCCACAATTCTTCAGCCCTCAAGCCAAGGACTGTAGCTATAGGCAACAACAATCCAGAGGCTATAGGTGCAACAGACTTGTCTCTAGTCTTTCCTGTCACAGTACTCCCATAATACTGGCAGGGAAAAGACTTCTAAACACAACTAAAATTAAAGATCTTTTGTTACCACCAACTCATTCTGCTTCTTCCTTGAATCACTTTGCCAGTCTTGTAGAAACTGGAAAATTGCTAGTCTGCACTTTTCATTGTCATTCTTTTTAGGAGTTAACAAAGGTTCCTAGCTGTCCATTGTGTATCATGTGTGTCAACTTCATTATCACCTGTCTTGTTCAACACTGAACCTTCTCCAAGTTGTTGCTATACCATTAAAACACAACCAAAGTTGGTCATAGCACTCTAGTTAGGCTTTGTGTATACAATGTTCAGTTACTGCTACATGAAGAGGTATTTGCCAGTAGCAACTGACGTCTTGCAACCATGATGCATTACTTAAAATATGCAAATTTTTCATATGTTGTTTTCTCTTTTTTTCTCATGTTCTGGTTTCTTTGGAGTCTTTTTTTTTTTGGTAAAGTTGGCATTATTTTCAGATATGTCATAGTTAATCCAATGCTCCAAATTGCACAATCAGTTTTTTAAACTTTTCCTCTGTTTGAAATCTATTACTGTGTGCAAAATCTGCTCATCAGCACACATGCTACCCAAGTTGTCAACACAAATATGTTAATTGCTTTAAAAAGGCAGATTCATATGAAATATTGCTCATGACTGCTTGATGTTGATCTATGAATATCTGATTTCTGAGATACAAGTCTGGAAGCCCCATTTGTCACACCATTTTTATCCCACTTCATTTTTTGGCAGTCATACAGAGTCAAAGATTTTGCAGAAGTACTTATGGACTTGCATGATTTTGCTCTTCTCCATCCTCTGTTTACTCATACTCTGACAAGAAGAAGATGACCCACACACTTGTTGAGATTGTGAAACATGAGCTATTCTTACAAATTAGAAGACTTTCTCCTACTCCACCCCACCTCCATTTACCACTTTTCCTATTAGGCAAATGAAAATGCTTTGAAAGGACTGAGAAAAGTGTTCCTTAGTAACCTCCTTTGCTTGCAATACTATTGAAATTGAGTTTTTCAATGTCACTGTGAAGCAGCTGGACAAAATTGATCAAAATGCTGAATCGACACTGCTGCAAGCACAGAATGATCCGTGTTTCCGGTTCTGAACAGGAATGGATGAAGGGTGATGCCATCAGACGAAAGTAATACACAGTCATACAGGTTCTCTGTAGCCAGTGGAATCTCTGGTAAAACAATCCCAGGCCCAGTTCCAGCAAAAACGGACTGATTTGGGGAGAATGTCGCCTCTCCTTGCACTTAAAATCAATAGAGTCAAACCTTTGTTATGAAGAGTACTACAAAATGCCAGCGGAAAGTGAAGTGTCCATGAACATTTTAAAAAATTGAGTCCTGAGAAGGTGGTAACCAGGACCATTTGGGCAAATTTCCTTAACTCAGCATCATCCAAAAAAAGGCCAGCCCAAATGGTAATGGAATTGCTACCTCTTTGCTCCATATACAGTGTTCCTTTAATTGCTTTCTCGCTGCTACGAGATTTTACTCTTTTTTTCGTTTAAAAACATTCAATACTTTTTGAAATGGCCTCTCTTCAAAACCTCCATTAAAAGGGTCTTCTTCTATCCTTCTGTCCTTTTTGTTAAGATTCATAACATGTTTAGAAGAGAGAAAACGGCTGGATGCTGAATAGTCAGAGACTTCTGTTTTTTGCTTTTTAAAAAGGACGGCTTCCAGACAGAAAGAGATTGTGAGGCACTCGAGGTTCCAGTTTATGCATAGAATTCCTCCTGTTTGTCCGTTTTTGGTATTGTACACTTGCCTGCTTGGGTTCTCCAACGTATAGCTGCCCTCATCTTTCTTTTCATCCGATAGATCAACAGCATTACCAGGAAGCAGCCAAACAGGCCCCTACAACTCCACCCACAATCACAGCTGCAAACAAAGAGCAAAAAAAGACAGTTAGCTGTATATGGAAGGCCCCTCAAGACATTTGTCAACTGGGTGAAGGACAAGGATCCTGTATTCTTTTCACTTCAACCGTGTCAATGTTAGGGATGTAGTGGCGCACCTCTGGCAATGCGTGCCGCCTCTGGCAGCGAACCATTTATGGGGCCCACAGAGATGCGCGCACCTGTTCCTCCTGTTCCCTGCCACCAACCCAGGCCTTTAGCAGTCTCTAGGGAGCCTCCTGGCCTTCAGCTATCTCAAGGGAAGTCCTGCCCCGGAAAATCCTGCCCTGGAAGGTGGAAGTCCCGCTCCTGGGAAGGCAGAAGTCCTGCCACCTGGAAGTCCTGTCCCCCCAGTCCCATCCCCTGACACTGGGTAACACCCGCTTGCAGAGAAACACCTTTGACTTGGCACTTGTTTCTAAAAGGCTCATCATCAGGGTCATCTATTACACCTGAGAGCAAACTCTGTTTAGGTGCTAGAGACAAAGCTGTGGACACACACACAGAGTGCTATCTTCAAGGGACAGAAGGCAGGATGCTTTGGAAGAATAACTAAGGTTTTGCAATTGTCGGCTTTCCAGACCTGGTACTTGAGTGTCTGCCTTGTTCCGACTGAGGTAGAACCTGCCCTATTGTGTTGCTATATCCTTATCCTCCTCATCACGCGTGTCACCTTTCTCCAAAATAGGACTCAGGTGGTTAACAAATTTTAGACAGTTTGAAAACAACATAAAAGCATTCAACAGACACATATTTTTTCAGTTAAACAGTCCAGATGTTCTGTCTAAGCCATATTTTAGAAAACTATTTAATTTTCTTGCATTAGGTGTACGGCATATTTGTATTTTTTGTTTGTACCAGAATATATGTACTTACATGAATATTCTGTTACCATTGTAACCATTTTATTTTTGTGCTCGGCTTTATTGCCTAATAAATATTGCTATTGCTATAAAAGCATTCTAAATGTAGATATAAGTTGAAATAATTAAACAATTTTAAGAAGCTAAAACCGTACACATTAAAAATTATATATATAAAACTACATATAACCTTGACGCATAGCATTTTTAAGTCCAAGCCTCATTAGTTTGAAAAGCTTGATGGCACAAAAACTATTTAGGCTGAAAAGACTCCTGGTCACTGCTGAAACCTGCGCCTTTGGGCTAGAGCTGAATCCAGGAGCATCCCCCAACTGCAAACCTGAGTTTTCAGGGAGGGTGTAACCCCCATCTACTATAGGATGATCCCTATTCCCAGATCTGTCTTCTCACTTACTAGAAGCATCCCTGTGTTTGTCTGGATAAGTTTCAATTTTTTGTCCTAATCTAGTCCATTAAAGCTGTCATGCACTAGTTTTAGCATAGGACAGGTTTCCTTGAAATTAGCTGGAAAGGATTGATAGACCTGAGTAGTCATCAGCTGATTAGAACCTGACTTCAACACTCCAGTACTACCCTCCCAGAAGTTTCATGTAAATGTTAAAAAGCATAGGGGACAAGACTCACTCCCGAGGTGCCACTCCCGAGGCCACTGGCCAAGGGTCGAGCAGGAATCCCCACCACCACCTTCTGAGGTGCCCCTCTGAGAAGAGCATAGCCACTGTAGGAACAGTGCCTCCCAGCCCCATTCCAGAGAGCAACTGAAAAGGAAACCATGGCCACTGGTATCGAAGCTGTTGAGGGCTCAAGCCGACCACAGGAACACACCCCCTCCTACAGTTCTTTGCGTAGGTCATCCACCAGGGGACCAAAGCTGTTTCTGTCCATGACTAAGAATTTTATCGCACAGGCCTGGAATGAGCCTGTCGCGTTCTAAAAGGGACATGATGGAAACAGGAAGCGGCACATAGAACGCTGTTTACTGCACAGCGAGAACGCTGCCGCCTCCAGACGTTCCCATCATGTTCTGGATGTGTCGGGGGGGGGGGGATTTTCAGGAATGCTTGTGAAGAGTAGTGGGCCCGCTACAGACAAATGAGGGCAGTCGGACAGGTTAGCAAAGAGCTTTACTCTCAATTTATACACAGGTTCATTCGCCAAATACCATATGTTGACCCTTTTGATCTCCACTGGCCCAGATGGATTTCAACTATATAACCAAAAATAATCTCAATGTTGTATTAATCTGTAATTTAATTTGATGTAAACTTCCTGTATTTTTAATAACCTTTCTATTTTGTATGGTTTTTAAGTTATATGTAATCTTTCTATTTTATAGGGTTTTTAAGTTATAGCATGTCTCACCGGGGCCTAATGACTGTAATGAAGATTGTTTGATGATTGCTTGATATTTTGGCCTCAAAGCCTGCCTTCAATGTATACATAAGCACTCTTATAGTCAGTATATATGGTAATTATCTATTAATAAATAAATGTGAATATAATAATATTGGTTGACTGGCCAAACCAAGATGCTCAGCAGGCTCATCTTTATCTTGGAGAGGATGATTAGTGAGGTGCCACGGGTCTGTCCTGGGCCCAGTGCTATTCATCATCTTTTTTTTTACAGGAAAAGATATTCCACCTTTAACATTAGGAGAAATGTCTGACAGTAATCGCTGTTGGATAGCAGACAGTAATCGCTGTTGGACACCACTTCAGAGAGTGGTGAAGTTTCCTCCTTTGGAGGTTCTGAAACAAGAGCAGATGGCCATCTGTCAGAGGTGCTTTGACTGTGTGTTCCTGCATGGCAGGGGGTTGGATGGGATGTCCCTGTGGTCTCTTCCAACTCTATGAATCTATGTATTGGGTGTGAAATACAATTAATGTTACCCCGATTTCCATTGCAGAGCTGTGGGAAATCTGAACAAAGCTCCTATTGTTCCACCAATTGATTTTCATTGTAGTTTGGAATGCCAGTATATTTGGTGATTAAGAGTGTTCTATGATTCTATGGATATAGTGATGCAGAGCACTGGTGTTGGTGGGGTTGCAGATAAAAAATACATCATTATCTCATGAGACAGAAACTGGACTAGAGAGGTTTTTGTCTGATTCAGCACATTTATTCTTACATATGTACATATGTGTATATACAATTTTTTATTTTTTTCTAATAGTTTTAAGTCTAAGGCCATCCTGGGAATATATTTCTTTGAAGAAAGATATACTCAGCATCTGGACTGCAGAATAATCCGGTGACACCACTTTAACTGCCATGGCATAATGATATGAAATTCTTGGATTTGTAGTTTTGTGAGATATTTTGCCTTCTCTGTCAAGAGCTCGTGCCACAAAAGCTCAATTTCCAGGATTCCCTAGGATGGAGCCATGACAGCTAAGTGGGCCATGACAGCTAAACCTGGATTATTTCTTCAGGGCATATGCAGTCCAAAATACCTAAAACAAACTGGGGCCGTTACAGACAGCCAAAATAAAGCTGCTTTGAGTCACAGTGGAGGTATGGTATTTCATGATGCATGCGTCCTAAGAGTCATAAGCCGCACCCAAAGCCACGCTCCACCTGGAGGTGGCTTTGGTGCGACTTCTGGACTCTTAGGACGCATGCATCATTGAAACACCATACCTCCACTGTGACTCAAAGCAGCTTTATTTTGGCTGTCTGTAACAGGCCTGTAATTATGGTTCAGGACTGGAAATTGAAACAACAGGTTTCCTAGTCCACATCCCTTCCCTGCTGTTCTCTCTTACTTTCCTTGTGCCAATTTTTAGGCTTTCTTTACTGGACACTTTGAGATGTGTCTCCATTTTTTCCTGTGGGTGTTTTGGAAAGAAGCATGCACACTGGTACACACATGTTCAGATGTCTTGCACGTCTTACCTATGAGTACTTCTTTTCTTTCAAGGATGTTTTTCTGGGGAAGCTGTGCAGCTGAGTTTCCAGATTCTATCGTATTGTCTATGAGCCCTGGCTCAGCATTCTTCCTCAGCACTGGCCCAGCTGCCGGGGTAACAAGGGCAACCACTTCATTACTGAGCTCTGTTGGAGCCGAGTCCTCCTCCTCGCGGATTTCAAAGTCCCCACTGATGGGGACCTCCAGTTCATTATTCATTGCTGTGGAAAGGGTCACATCAAGAGGTTCTGTCTGTGAGAAAGAACAGGAAGAATTTAGAGAGTAGGAGGAAGAAAGAATGCTCCATTCCCTTCATAGCATTCCCTTCACATCACTTCTCTGTGCTTCTTGCCTTATTTTTATGAGCTATTTCCCCCTTTGCTGCTCTTGCTAACCATTGCTGGTATCCCAAGGCCTCCCTGTGCTGATCCCATTTATCCAGCATTGCCACAATGTCCCTGGAAACTGAATACTGATGGTTGGCACCAATTTTGCTTTGGTGCCTTTGGAACATAAATTGTGGGCATGTCTGCATTGAAATAACTATGACCATTGAGACTGAATTTGTCACACCATCACCATACCTATATGTTTTGCGTTTCTTTTACCATTCACGCTTCCTCCCCAGGTTTCGACTCCCACTTGGCCATGAAACCCACTGAGTGACCTTGGGAAAGCAAACTGAAACAAAGTGCAGAGCTGAACTGAACATCTTATTTTAGTTTTATTCATATGTGCAAAATCTCAGTTTTCATTCTAAGTCTAATAAGACACTTTGTGACCAGAGGGGTGGGGGACGACACCCTGAATTGTAAATACATCCAACCAGGGACCGAGAGCCAGTGTGGCACAGTGGCTTGAGTGCTAGACTACTACTCTGGAGACCAGAGTTTGATTCCTAGCTTGGCCATAAAACCTACTGGGTAATCTTCAGCAGTCTCTCAGTCTCTCAGTCTCAAAGGGAAGGCAATGACAAACCTCCTCTGAACAAATTTTGCAACCCCCCCCCCTGATAGATTCACCTTCGGTTGCCATAAGACAGAAATGACTTGAAGGCAACATTTACAACTCTCTCTCCTCTCTCTCTCTCTCTTTGTGTGTGTGTGTGTACCCACAGAACTTCAGTCCATCAAACTCTCCAAAATTTCACAGATGAAAACCCTGACACCTGTAGCCAGACAACATGAATGTAATCAAGACAGCAATATCTTTAATTTAGCATTTTCAAAAGATTTTGCACTTATATTAATGTGATATTTTAATTGTCTTTTAAAATTGTACTGTTTTGTTGTTATTTTTAAGCTTTTGTGAACCACCATGAGTCCAAGTTCAGAAAAAGGTGGCATACAAATAAAATAATTAAATAGCAAATGTTATCAATGAGGAAGAACATACAAGCTCTATCGGGGATGCTTTGATTGAGATTTGGTTGGACTGGATGGCTCTTGAGGTCTCTTCCAACGCTATGATTCTGTGATGGATTGTATAAGCTACAAAAGGTTGCAGCAGTTTGATTTTGCTTGAGTCTACTAGGAAGGGCAAGATTCCACCCCTTCCTGTGCTTTCTCTCATACAGAATTAACTGAGTACTAACTACTTTTGGACTATGAACTCAATAAGCGCAACTGATGTGCAAGCTGAGGACAAAGGGGCAAGGTAGGGGGAGGAGAGAGAAACGGGGACATTTTTATTGCATTTGAAATAGTGGAACAACAGAAGATTAATCAGGACCATCATTGCCAAATCAGGATCGTTGGAGAGTTTGCTCCTTGTGAACTTTATACTTCATGTGCCAATTTATACTAGAATTTTCTTTGTCTCAGTCTCCTATCTTGTTATGCTGAATTAGACTAAAATGGTTGTCTTTCAATACAGTTCTGTCCTAGAGGAGATTCTCATGTGTGAATATAAATCTGTATTTTTTACTTTACTGCTGTGATAAAGAAGCTAAACTGGCTCTCAAACAAGGCCACAGAAGTAATGGCCACAGGAAAAGAGGGTGCTTCCAGATGAAGCTTTTGCTTGTACCCTGCCTCATTCATGGAACTGTGTGTGAGAGGGGGGTTCTTCATATATGGTCCACTTATTAAAAGATCTTTAATTTTCTTATTTAAACTGAATTCAATAAAATAATAAATAATAATAAAATTATTCTGCACAATGCAATCGGGGCGGTTTACAACATTAAAATATACATTCCATAACATAACCCCTAGTCCCATTTCCCCCTTAAAATACAATTAAACCAATTACGATTAAAACATACTTGAAAACAATAGCAATAAATAGTCAAAAAACAGTAACTGTAGCCAATCAGAGGTCATTTACATTTACAGCACTATAAAAATACAGTATAATAATAGTAATAATAATAGTTGGGTCTTCTTTTCGGTGGCCGGATATCCAGGAAAGGCCTGCCAGAAGAGATCTGTCTTAACAGCCTTTTTAAAGCTGTTTAAGGTGGTAATATGATGAATCTCATCCAGCAGCCCATTCCATAATCTGGGATATATATTGTTACAAGAAGTTAAAAATAAATGTTGTAGAAATTCCACACAAGGTTTGGGCAGTGGGCAGTCAAGGAGCAAGGAATTTAATCTGCTATGATTTGCTTGTTGAATACCAAGGATGTGTGTTACTCTTGAAGTTGCAGAACTATAAATCCTATCAGCCCTAGTGAGCATGGCCAGAGGAAGGAAATCATGGGTATTACAGACCAACAACATCTGGAAAGCAATACATTTTAATCCTTTTCTTTACTAGAGTGAGCCAGAATTATCTGAAGCAAACGTAGCACTGACTCTTTTTTGTAAGGTGCAATACAGTATATATCACACATCTATTAACAAATAAGTACTATTGTGTTCAGTGGAGCTAATCCCAAACAAATGGATTACATTCTTGGTCAGATGAAAGTATCTAGAGCAATTAACAAGCTGCCACAAACTGACCAGGCAGTAGCCAAATCACCTTGCATGATACGATGTATTATCTATGGGGTATTGCTGAATATAAAGAGAACTGCCCTGACAGTTTTTAAAAACCTGTTACAGTACTGTAATTGTTGTAAATACTAAAACATTCATGGTTAGCTATAAATTTAGTCCAGATTGTTTTGTAATAACAGACTTGGAAGGGACACTAAAGGTTCATCTTTCCAGGTGCTTGCCAATGCGGAAAATGTGCCTTTACTGCATCACCTTCCAGAGCTGCTATTCCATTGCTGAGTGAAGTCCATCAGGAGGCCATTCATAATGTTGAATGTAATCCCTCTGCTTGTAATTTGAACCTATTGGTTCAGTTCCTACACCTAGGGGCAGTGGTTCTCACACTTGGTTCTCCAGATATTGTTAGAGTTTAGAAGCTCCAGCCAACATAGTCTAAGATTTATAGAATGGGGTCCCAAAACTGCAAACCCTCTCTTGGGGCAAAAAGAAACACATATGATACATGATATACATGGCATCAATCGAAATCTTATGTAATCAGTTAATTAATTTAACTCATAGGCTAATACCATTGCTGAAAGCATGCAGACAGCATGCAGATATCCATGACCTATACTCCCAAGGCGGCAGTCAGACCTTGTGGGTGCTGCTAGAGTCATTTACTGGGTGAGGGGACTTGACCAGTTCAGCAGCTGGGATGTGTGTATGGGCCTGACCGCTATCCTCACAGTGTGTGCGTGTGCATCTGTGAGCATATGCAATTCTACATGTTGTGCCATAAGCTAGTGAATTACTCCTGGTGCAACATCTAAAAAAAGAAATACATGCACATTAACCTAATTTAGGTGTGCATTTGTCCCTAATATTATTCTGGCCCTTGCATTAGATGATGAGGACTTTCCTCAAGCAAGGGAATTGGTGTTTTGTCTAAAGAGGTAGCCAAAATGCAGATTGAAAAAAGGCAGAAAGCAAGCAAGCAAAGAACATAATAGAATAAATCTGTATCACAGCCATAGACCACACAAGGAACAAGCAGAAAATCACATCTGTCTACCTTTCCCTAGCACCTGCCCATTTGTAGTGCAGTGTTGGGACCTCCCAAGTCTGCCAGCATTGTGTCACCTTCCAGCCTTTGTAAAGACCTCAGCACAACTTTGAGCTGTCTCGGTATTAGCTGGAAAGCATTTGGCTAAGCAGCAGTTTGTAGCCAGTTATTGGGCAACCCAGAGACACTGGGAGGACAGTTGGCAGGAGAAGTAAGGGTTGTTGTTAGCTGCCATTTAGTTATTTATGGTGATCCTATAAAGAAGAGCCCTGCAAGTCACCTTATCATCCCTGTTGCATCCCCGCTGTTGTTGTTCCTGTTATTAACTGCCACCAAGACAACTGTATGTTATGGTGACCCTATGAATGGGAGACCTCCATGTCATCCTGTCATCACAGTAAAAGCAATAGCAAGTACATTTCTATACTGCTTATCAGTGAAATTAAGCACTCCCTAAGCTAGTTGCCCCGAACAATCTGGGTACTAATTTTAGTGACCTCTGAAGGTTACCAGGCTGTGTCGACCCTGAGCCCCTGGCTGGGATTGAACTCACAACCTTGTGGTTTGCGAGTGAGTGGCTGCAATACAGGCATTTAACCACTGCGCCACCAGGGCTCCTCAAACTATGAAAATTCAGAGCTGTGGCTTCTTTGCCACAGTTTATATATCTGGAATACTGTCTTCTTTTCCTACTGCCTTCTACTTTGCTAAGAGTTATCTTTTCTAGTGAGTCATATTTTCTCATGGTATGTCCAAAATATGGCAGTCTAAGGGGCAAAACAGACTGGCATAATATGGTGGCTTGGGAGACGGTGTAGGGATATAGAATTTAGATGACGCACACCCTGACGCCATGCCCATGCCAG
Organism: Sceloporus undulatus; assembly: GCF_019175285.1. Classification (NCBI taxonomy): domain Eukaryota; kingdom Metazoa; phylum Chordata; class Lepidosauria; order Squamata; family Phrynosomatidae; genus Sceloporus; species Sceloporus undulatus. The sequence continues at coordinate 7,171,267 of NC_056530.1, forward strand.
CATCATGCCACCCACCTAACCAGATGGTGGGCAGAGTTGTGCTGCTCCAGTGGCGAAGCATTTATACAGCGCGCCTGCGTTATATGCATCTTGAGCACACGGACTCAAGCCGCAGGGAGCGCATGGGGCGCAAGTGGCAGCACATCCCATTCAGATGAATGGGGTGCGCCCCTGAGGTGCACGTGCACTGCCGCACCACCATGCACACGAGCCCCCATTCAAATGAATGGGGCTCGAGCATAGGCGAAATTTGCCTTATGCAGGGGGGTCCAGAACAGATCCCCTGCATAAGGCAAGGGTCCACTGTACGCTACAGAAGGAAAGGACAGCTTTTTTCCACCCCAAAAAGAAGCGGCCTCTAAAAATCTCATTCTAAGCCAAGTAAGGGGCTCCTTTTCTCTTGAGTTATCTATTGGATGTAGGTTTGCAGCTGGGCATTTTTATTTGGTAGTGTACTTTTCTGGATTAATTTGTTTTCAGTAACTAGTACCTGTGGAGGGTCAATGTTCTCAAAAAATCTTGAGACTGAGATTCCACACTCTTCCAAAAAGTTCCTGCAAGCCCAAATTGTATTGACTGTGTCTTGTTCAGCAGAAGTAACTACTGCATGTGCATGGATGTAGGTTCAGAAAATGTATTCAGCATGCATTAAGTTCATTATGGTGAGCTTATATGAGTTTACTGTGTTCAGATGTTGCTTTCGTTCATACTGGGCTAGTAAATCCTTGGGTTTAGGCCAGTTATTCATTACTTACTTTTGGCGGTTTAATATCAAATTCCATTTTTTTCTTATTGTTTGTATTAATGGTCTTCTCTGGAGAGGTTTTTCTTTTAGATGAAAAGAAAGCCCAGGGATCTTGTGTGACCAGTTGCTCACATTGGGTTTCTGTTGTTCTAATCTGATTTGGGTGTATGGTTAGATCAGGTTTAGTTCCAAGTGTAGAGGTATGTTTTCCCCCACTATGTTTCTTGGCTGCTACTTTCATCTCGGAGGTGTCTATATTATTTTGTCTGTTTTTCAGTTTGGGCTCTTTTCTTGGCAATTCATTTGTTTTGGGGTGTACCATTATCAAATTTTTCGTTCTTTTTGCCTTCTTTATGCTTTTAGCCTCCTTCTTAGAATTTCTTGATTTTTTTTTCATCCTAGCTTTTCTTATGCTCAGCTTTCTGGATTGGTTGGTTGATATGTCTTTTTTGGGGTAATTTAAATTAATCATGTTATTTGCCAATATCATTAGCAGATTGTTACTTGCAAGTAAGAAGGGTTTTATGTTTTCAAACTCTTTCATCAGCAAATAAATCCAGCTTCAATTGGTTGTTTCCCTCCTCTGGGGTTCTCTGTCTGTACAGTAGACATATTCTGGCCCGCTGTCCTCTTATCTTGATCCAATTCCTGTAACTGTCTGAGAATTGCATCATTTAATTGTGTATTATCAACAACAGGCTGCATTTGTCCCGCTCAAGGTATTTGGTCAGCATTCCACATCCCTGCTGCAAGATTTCTGCATGAGAGCCCATCCATTGGTGTCTAGACATCCTCTCTGCAGGTCAGTGTCCAGTCAAGTGTTGGGCTTGGGGGGTTTAAAATCTCTTCCTCAGTTGTAACCAACATTCACTTTATTAAATATTGAGTGATCTTTTTTTGTTTCTTGTGTTTACTTGGAAGAGGATCACCAGCATCAGGTGTAATTCCCAAGTTCTTGTAATAATTTCTGGTAAACACCATCTCTCTTGTTTTAATATCCACTCATATATTTCCCAACAGAAGATATAGGCAAGTTAAGTCATTTGAATATTTTCTTACAGTTTGGTGCTGCTCATCTTCTTTGGATTAGGTATGGATGACTCCCATTTACTCCCTGTTTGACTTTGCTGTTGGGGGGGTGAGTAACTGAAATGGACTTTTCAGAGCCTTCTCAGGAATCAATAGCAAAAATTAATCAAACAAACAAACAAACAAACAAACAAACAAACAATGGCAACTGGCAGCTAGAATCCTAATTAGAAGGCACTAATTTTCTCTTTCTGAGACAGTGTTCTGCCAAATTCTGTCCCAATGATAAAACAATAAAAACAAATAGTCATTGGTGTCAGAATCCACCTTCAGCTGGGCATTCAGCTTCTGCCAGATAGATAGATGAATAGATAGATGGATAAATAGATGGATAGATAGATGGATAAGAAGTTAGGCTTTCAGGGTGTCTTCTGCCAGATAGAGAGATGGATAAGGAGTTAGGCTTTCAGGGTGTATTTTGCCAGATAGATAGATGGATAGATAGATGGATAAATAGATGGATAGACAGACGGATACATAGATGGATAGATAGATGGATAGATAGACAAGCACATAGATAGATAGATGAAGAGATAGATAGATAGATGGATAGATAGGTAAATAGGTAGATAGAGAGATAGACAGATAGACAGATAGATAGATAGATGGAAAGATAGATAGATAGATAGATAGATAGATAGATAGATAGATAGATAGATAGATAGATAGATAGATAGATAGATAGATAGATAGATA
>NC_056530.1:7173806-7244704 GCF_019175285.1 Sceloporus undulatus
TAGATAGACATATAGCAACGTTGGGAAAAGTGGGGGAATGCTGCCATGAGGAACAAGCCGGATGGTCACGTAGGGCATGGCAGTAGACAATTTATGAGGGGTTATTGGGAATTGGAAACCAACCCGGTATCCAGCTTTAGATCTCTGCCGGATAGAAGAGCCAGGAACCAAATGGTCCACTCATTTTTGGACTTATACAGACATAAAATAGAGCAAAACACATATCTAATATTTGCCTATGTCAAGTTGTGCAAGTACACCTCTAGTATACAATGCATTCCAACATTTTGAGTTGAAACCTCAAAATATGGAATAGAATCTAGCAAAAGCATATTAAATTAGCATCCCCAGAAGAATTCACAATCTATGGATTTTCACCTTATGTCTAACAAGGCTAACCCTCTGCCTTTTAAAGGTCCCGGAGGAAATAAAAACCAGATAAATTTAGAAAGTGAATAAAGAGGTTTTAAGACAACAACCAAAGCGAAACTTCAATGCTCAGTTCTGTGGCTCCTTGAGAATGCAGCCCGAGGACCAAAGGATAACATGGACCTCCCTTTCCATGGGGTAGATCTGGCAAGCTCTACCAGAACTGCTCTTCTGCCATTAGGAGCTCAGATAGTGGTAAGGGATAATAAGATGCCTGCCCAGTTGATCCAAAGCCATATGTGTACCAAACATGGTGGTATCATAAAACCACCCTGGAGCAAAACTGATCATAGCCAAAGGAAAGATTGGGTAGGAGAGGCAGCTGTCCAAATATCTTCTGTCCTGGTTCCCATCATTCTGACAGGACTTTGGCCCTGGCATTTGTACCACTTTGTATTATCCCTTCTTTGTGCAGAATGAAGCTCACATGCTTGAAAATCTCTGATCTCAATAGATAATATCACAGACATTACTGTTTTTGAGTCAGATTTTATAGTTCTGAGAAAACATTTTTACTCTCTTTTTCACAGCCGCTATCCTCTTCTTCTTATTTATTCACTTGGGCAACTCAGGCAATGTATGGTTATGGAGGTGACAATCTTCATAAGAAATATTTTCTGAACTGCATTGTGCAGCAATTCTGCTGCCTGATAAAATGGCCAGGAGAGGGAGGCAGAGCCTAGTAACTTTTACTATCCACATGCCTCTGAATCAGTTCTTGCTGGGAATCCAGGATTCCCACTGCAAAAGGAAGTCAGTCTATGAGTTTGTTTGGGAGCAGAGGGAAGGCGATGACAACAGCAGAGTGAAAAAATGTTATTAAAATTCCTCAGGGTATTTTTCCAACCCCCCAAAACCACCTACTGCAATAGGTAAGGAGAAAAGGATGTCACACACACAACAGAATCCTGTTAGTGACATTAAGTGTGGTGTATGCATGCATATGTTTCTTTTTAGATGAGTACAAGGTGCAGTACTGTAACCTTTTGCAGGGACCAAAATTCCTACTTCATATTGCAGCTGTCAAGGTGGGAAAGCAATTTAAACAATGTAGCTCCAAGGTGATGGGATAGAAGGGTATACTCTGTGAGCACACTCCCATTTCTTCCCCCTCCAAGCTTAGACAAGCCAGTTCATCAACTTCTAAACTGACTCATAGAATCATAGAGTTGGAAGAGACCACTAGGGCCATCCAGTCCAACCCCCTGCCATGCAGGAAATCCAAATCAAAACATCCCTGACAGATGGCCATCCAGCCTCTGTTTAAAGACCTCCAAGGAAGGAGACTCTATCACCCTCTGAGGGAGTGCATTCCACTGTCGAACAGCCCTTACTGTCAGGAAGTTCCTCCTAATGTTGAGGTGGAATCTCTTTTCCTGTAGCTTGCATCCATTGTTCCGGGTCCTGTTCTCTGGAGCAGCAGAAAACAAGCTTGCTCCCTCCTCAATATGACATCCTTTCAAATATTTAAACAGGGCTATCATATCACCTCTTAACCTTCTTTTCTCCAGGCTAAACATCCCCAGCTCCCTAAGTCGTTCCTCATAGGGCATGGTTTCCAGACCCTTCACCATTTTTGTCGCCCTCCTTTGGACACGCTCCAGTTTCTCAATGTCCTTTCTGAATTGTGGTGCCCAGAACTGGACACAATATTCTAGGTGGGGCCTGACCAAAGCAGAATACAGTGGCACTATTACTTCTCTTGATCTAGACACTATACTTCTATTGAGGCAGCCTAAAATAGCATTGGCCTTTTTAGCTGCCGCATCACACTGTTCACTCATGTTCAACTTGTGGTCTACTTGGACTCCTAGATCCCTTTCACACGTAGTTTCATTGAGCCAGGTGTCACCCATCCTATATCTGTGCATTTTATTTTTCCGCCCTAAGTGCAATACCTTACATTTCTCCGTGTTGAATTTCATTTTGTTAGCTTTGGCCCAGCTTTCTAGTCTATTCAGGTCATTTTGAATCTTGATCCTGTCCTCTCATCTGCAAATTTGATAAGTATGCTCCCAATTCTGTCATCCAGGTCATTGATAAAGATGTTGAATAGCACTGGGCCCAGGACAGAGCCCTGTGGGACCCCACTGGTCACTTCTCTCCAGGATGAAAAGGAGCCATTGTTGAGCACCCTTTGGGTTCGGTCGGTCAACCAATTACAGATCCATGTCTAGCCCACATTTTACAAGCTTGTTTGCAAGTATGTCATGGGAAACTTTGTCAAAGGCCTTACTGAAATCAAGATATACTATATCCACAGCATTCCCTTCATCTACCAAGCTGGTAATTTTATCAAAGAAAGAGATTAGGTTTGTCTGGCATGACTTGTTTCTCTGAAACCCATGTTGACTTTTTGTGATTATGGCATTGCCTTCTAGATGTTCACAGACTCTCTGTTTAATGATCTGCTCCAGAATCTTTCCTAGTACTGATGTCAGACTAACTGGACGATAATTGTTGGGATCCTCTTTTTTCCCCTTTTTGAAGATGGGGACAACGTTTGCCCTCCGCCAGTCTGCTGGGATCTCTCCTGCTTTCCAGGAGTTACTCTCCTCACTCTCTTCTCTCCTCTCCCCACCAGGAAGCATAAGCAGCAGCATCTCCCAAGGTTTTACACCTCTAGAAGGAAATTTTGGATGGGGCACAAAAGGCTGCACCATATCCAAAAAAGTAAATATATGGGGAGTGCACAGAACTGTGTGTTCAGAGATCTCTCTGCCTGCTTGATGTAAGATCTTGCTGATGGAGTTATTTATTTTTGTCCTAGGTTATCTTGAAACAGGATGCCAAAAAGATTATCTCAGTGCAAGGATGGGGATTAGGAATATGTGCTGTAAAAATGCTCTTTTCAATTCAGATGGTGTCACAAACACTGTACAGTAGAATCTCTTCACTTTCCTAGAATCGTCCATGAGTGATATACAGTGGCTGCAAGGTAATGCTCCTGCCGCACAACATTACTGTGAGCAATCACTGAAGAAAACAGGATACCATTAAGGCTGATATAGGGGAGTGTACTGTTTCTGTTGTGAATCTACATACTTACCGCTTTTTGGAAAAGCCAAACCAAACTGTGCTTCAAAAGAATTGTTTTTGTGCTATTTCCAGGAAAGACTGAGTGTGGCAATCATGAACCCATTCACCCACCAGTGGCATTACAAGGGGTGATACCATCATTCCCAAACACTTACCTTTTGGCAGAAACAGGCTGTGGTATTCATCTGCTTCCCTTTAAAATGTTTTAAGAGATGGTGGGATTGGGGTGGAGCTCAATGGGAGGAGAAAGGAGAGGCCCCAGAATTTTTTTTAATTAAATTTTCAAATTTCAAAATTTTTAAAAATAAAAAATGAATTTTTAAAATTTTAAAATTATCTTCAAAATCATCACATTTTAACCAATACAATGCAAGTTGGCCTCTCATTATAAACAGCACAAAATCAAATCTACAGCATTAAGATTATGCCTTGCAGACTGAGTATCACATTCTGTAAGCATGATGAAGGATCACAGCCCATTCCCCTACTGCAGAATATAATGGAGGGACACACCTTGGCACCACTGCTGAAGTCTGGATGAGAAAAGCTGTAACTCCTACTTCTTGGTAATCCTTTTACTCATTTTGGCTATAAAACAAAATGTGCAAGGAATCTGCACCTTACTTTATGAGAGAATCATTCTATGCCTAATAAAGGTTGACTGACTGACTGAGAGAATCATATTTCCCACAGATCTTTGCAAGAATTGTTTTTTTTTAAACCTGCCATATTTCAATAGTATGGCACCGATAGTATTAGCAACCAGGGAAGGGGCCTACATGCAGTTGGGTGACAATGCTAGATTAGAGCTGGAGAGACCCATTTCTACAGAACCATGAATCTCACTGGACCTGTCACTCTCACCCTCAGCCTAAAATACTACATAACATTTTCCAAAAGGATATAATGGAGGAGAAGGAATCTTGTACACCACTTTAAGCTTTTGGGAGAAGAAAGTAATACAAAAATATAATAAACTATATTACTCTCCAACCCATTAACTGAGCACTTTTCTACCCATAGTATCTTATAGTGCAATGTACTCTTCTCATCCACATTCATGAACTTCTCTTTCATATTTAACAATTTGAAATGTCACCTCTATTTTACAAGTGAGGAATAACCATTCGATCAGGTTTCCCAGCAACACCTGTTGTGGCTCTAATCAATTTATGGGTAAGAAGAGGACAAATTGCTTTTTTCAAGATAGCTCTGATACAGACAATTCATATAAGAACCAGTTATGGGATGCATAAACTTTCCTTTCTGTTCCTCCAATGAATGCTGCAGTCACAGTATTTCATTGATTCAAGAGGGACTACCTCTCCAGTGTTATCATTATGGCTTGACTTTGAGGCAGAAGTCTCAGGTCTCATTCTGCAGAAGGAAAAGGTCCTCCAGATGCAGCAAAGCCATCTTATCACATTTTGAAGTGAACGACACAATATCCTATACCTTCTAACAGAGAGTGAAGTCTAAGATCACAGAATATAGAATCTAAAATTAGCTAACTACACCACTATTGATGAAGCAATGAACTGCTGATACTCACCAGGTTGGCACTTCTAAAGTCCTTGAGGTACTTTACTCTAAAGCTATGTTGTGAAGTAAGAAGGCAGCTATGTTTTCCCCTATCTCCAGTGTAGTGTAGTGATTAGTATGGTGACTAAAAGTGGGGAGTCAAGAGATATAGATCTACACTTTGGGCTTTTCTCAACCTAGCATACATCACAGGCTACTTGAGAGGATAACAGTGGCGAGATGGGCAGTGTACACCACCTTGAGCTCCTTGGAGGTTGAAGTTAAGGTGGATAATTGTAACAGACAAGCAAACAAACAAAGAACGTACAGAAGGGAAATCTTGATTAAGAAAATAAAGGCTGGACTCCTGTTAGTGGCATGCATATCCTCTTGTGGATTGGGCACAAGAGGCTAGAGAACACATGCATTCACATCCCCAGGCAGTAGCTAAACCCTGTGGGGCTGCTGATAGTGACATTATGTGACATTGGAGATTATCATACTGGCAAAAGTGACAGGACATTTCCATTTCACTAATGGGAGAAGCACGGAATGAGCATGATGCCGCAGAACGTCATGTGGCAATCATCCTCCAACAGCGCGATAGTGACGGGAGCATCCCACTTCTCTCCCATCACTTTCACCTGTGTGATACTCTCCATTGAAGGGGGAGGGAGGGAGCCAATTCAGCAGTGGGGAAGGCTTTTCATCCCCCTGCAATTCATTAAAGAAAGACAGAAGAATGATGGTGATGTCTGCCTCTCTTACTAGTAAACTACAAGGGAATAATAAGTTGTCTCTCTGTGTCCCAACAGCTACAGTAGCAGCACCATGGGGTTTCACCATGGGGCTGCCTTGTGGGGGGAAGGGATAGGCATAGATCTGTGTGCACTCCATAGTTATGCTCTATGAACTCCATCTTAGGACATCTTGGCCAATATGTAGAGGAGAAGGTTCGCCCCTAATATGCCCCAGCATCATGTAATTTCTTTTAAACTTTTTTAAAATGAGAAAAACATAATGAGATATTACGTCAGACCCCATGCATCTGATGCAGTTTAACTCACAGAAGGTCACATTTTGATTAGAATGGCTGAATAAACCCTCTGTCACTCAAAAATTTCCATACCTGGACTGATTCTGTTGATGCTGTGGTACTCAAAGATTGCAGCAGTATAGTGCTTCTCTCCCTGAGTTCTGGCTCCTGTGAAGTGCTCAGCTTTGGCAGAGGTCTGATCTCTGTTATGCTGGTGGTCACTGGGAGAGATGCAGTGTCTTCCGTCCTAGTTACACTGGCAGCAGTTGGTGTTTCAAGTGTAACTGACTGAGTTGTGGCTATGACAGTGATAAAAGGTACCAAAACTCTTGAAACAGTTGTTGGTTTGGAAGTGGCAGGTGTCATGGAGACTGTGGTGGCAGTGGTAGTAGTAGTGACATCAGGGACAGCTGTGCCAGCAGTAGTGCCACCTGCTTTCTGGACTGTGACTGCTGGCGCCTCAGGCATTCCGGGGATATAGAGGCTGTCTGTTGATGGACTGGAAGTGACTTCTTCTGTAGGGAATGGCACAAAGGGAGTGCCAACCGGCTGCACTGATGTGATAGGCAACACTGCTGAAGTTGTTGTGAGGACAATGGGTACATCTGTGGTGACCTGCAAAACTGTTTTGATTCCAGAATCTTGCTCAAAATCTGCAAGAGAAACCAAGGCATCAATTGTGAAGTAACTGCTGAGCATTACCCTCCTGGAGAAGATGATCAGGAATAGTAGACTAGTCAATTGGGCTCAAAAATGCAAAAGAAAACCAGAACTTGGAGGTAACTAGTTATAAGTAATGTGTAATTAATTCCATTTCCCAATACCAGAGGAATAGTGTATATACTCATGTATAAGTCTAGAAATTTTAGTCAAAAACTGACTCCCAAAACCTGTGCCAACTTATACTTTAACATTTATTTTAAAAAGGAACCAACCCCTGGAGAAAGACAAGAGCATAATCTGTCCTGGAAGCACTGAGCCTCCACTATTCTCTCATCCATCCAGGCTTTAGGATGAGCACAAACAATGTCTGCTCGAATTTTGTAATTTTTTTTTTTACATTGCTAAGGCTTGAGACCTACTCTTTCAGATGCTCTATGACTTACTGAAAATTAAAAACCCATTTTGTTTTCTCCAAAATGTGAGCGGAACATCTAAGAATAGGCATACCTCAGTTTACAAAGCCTCCGAGAAAGAAGCTCCTTTTAACAAATCTTTTGTGGGAGCCCAGCCTTTCTTATCTTCTCTCTAGTTAAGCATTTTTGATCTGTTTGTTTTTCAGCATTGGCATTGGAAGAAAGAGGGCTGGAGAATAACAGACTTTTAGTGTTGGGTTGCAACAGCAATGCAATGAAGCTTGACAGGTGATCCTATGATAGCTGTATGTGCTGACATAGAACGGACAAAGTAACTGCCTCCAGAGTTACTTATTGAGCATCTGTGAAGAGCAAAATGGGAAGAAAAGGAGAAATAGTCTGCCTTGCCAACTACTCTGGCAGGTTGAAAAAGCATAGCTCTGTAAATTTTACCGTCAAAATAGAAATCATAAAAAAGTAGAGGCTGTTGAAAGAAAGAAAAATAATCCCAGGAGGCATTTTGGAAGATGCTTTCAAGTGGGCTCTAGAAGTTGTAAGATGTCTTGTTACTTATGCAAGGCTTTCTTGACTTGGTTGTTTCATTTCAAATGTGCATAATGCCAGTTTTGAAAAGCAAACAAACATGTTGTTGAAACATGTTGAATTGCAGTACTTTTTTTAGTGTTACACAAACCTATCCCCATTCTTTCTATGTTATTTCTACCTCTGGTACCAAAGTGTCTGTTAAGTGTCTGTTGGGGTGACTGTATGTATATTATTATTTTTTTATGATTCTTAAAAAGGAAAACAACAACAACAAGAATAAGAACAACAAAACCAAAGTGTCTGTTAAGTGTCTCTTGGAGTTCTGGAACACTTCTACCTTTTTACCTGAGGTATTCCTGTATTAAAATTCTCTGCCTTGGCACCAATTACATATACTTACATATAACATTCAGCAACACTGCACCCTAAACATGTTTACTGTATATACTCATGTATAAATCTAGAAATTTAGGTCAAAAATTGACCCAAAAAAACTGAGTCGACTTATCCATGGGTCAATGTAAGTACAGTATCTTAATTCTTATTTAAAAGAAGGAACCAGTGTAATCTGTACTAGAAGCACTGACCACCTCTACTCTCTTGTCCATCCAGCCTTAAGAGTAGGCACAAAGAGCTATGTCTGCTGGAATTTTTAAGTTCTTTGACATTGATTTGCTTTGCTTCAACCTTTAGATCCTTTGCTATATGCCCCTAAGTTTTGCCCTTGACGTATCCATGAGTCATATCAAAAACTATTCCTTGGCTTATACATGATGTAGGCTTATAGTCGAGTATATATGGTAATTGAAATTTTATTGAGATGCAAGGGGTTTATTCCTAGGGAAATGTACGTATATACAAAAGGAGTCTCAGAATGCCTCAGAAGATATTAAAAGCATTCAGACCATAAGCCAATACTCAATATTTTTTAATTTGTATGACTAACTCCAGCAACAGCAGTGTCTTTTAGCAAAGTGATGGTAGAATTTAGAATGGTTTTCAAAAAGATAAAAGGCTCCACTAGATACTACAGTTCTTTTAAACACACATACATGTTAACACCTTAGCCTTCATAAACTCAGCTGAAATTCATAGGAGGGATTTACGAGATTAATGTAAACTATGCATAAAGAACCTTTTGTTCTACAACTCCCTTAGTCTTTATCCATTGGTGTTGCTGGCTGGAGCTTTGGAGAACTGAAGTCCAAAACATCTGGAAGCACAAAGGTTCCCCATCCCAAACACAAACATTAAATTTTGTCTGGTTCTCATCAATAAAGTCTGGGAAGAAATTATTTTACAATCCCAATTATAATATTAATTTACCTGTTTGAACTTGCTGAGCCAGTCCATGAACTGAAACAGAGTTATATTTTGGTACAGCATTTGTATTGTTGCTAATTTTGCAATGCAGTTGTCCTCTCACACAAAGAAGTGTATAAAAATGAATTTAAAACAACTGTATACAAAAATGTGTATGTTAGTGAAAATAACCAACAAAAATACATTACACTTGTGCCATGTACAGGATTGCTTCCGTTCAGAAATTCAAGCTTCCATAGTAAAACAAGAAAACTTTATTCAGAAACCAAAGATGTTCACAGCAGAGTTGCATTGCCAGGGTTAAAGTAATGGCAGTTCCACAGCATAATAAAAACAGTTCAATTCCAACTTTGGGCAGCTTGCACCCCATTTGCCCACAGAACAAAATACATTTGCATTTCCCCTTCCCAGGGTCACCCCTCATTCCAACCTTGTACCAGCCATTTTCATGGGACTGGCCTTAAAGCTCCCAGCACAAACTGTACTCTCCCACACATCGGCTCATTAACAGAACGCAAGGAACGAAATAGCTGACATCATCATTAGCACAGCACAGCACACATCATCCATTATTAATAATACTAGAAACACACCAAGTCTCCAAGCAGCTATGACAGGAAATCTGAGGGATTCAGATCCTGACAGCTAGAGGAAATTCCTTGCAAAAATGCATATACTAGAAAAAATTGCATATAGGAATGCATACAATAATGGGACATACACATGGCAATGCATAATTTTTCCATGCATGCTTTTTACAAAACCTACAAACTGATACAAAGTCAGGATGAAATGAACTGGGGGGAAACTGCAACTGACAAAAATATCTATCCCTGGCTAAACAGACTGTTCTAAATTAGACCCCAGGTTTTTTAACCCTCAAAATGAATTCTTTTTCATATCTCTCATGAGCTGGAATAATTGTACTACTCAGAGTTACAGAGACCTTTTTAATCGAGTCGCATTCCACATGGCAAGTTCCTTCAGTTTTAGGTTCCTAGACGTATACTCACATCCAGAGCCGGAGCCTGAATAGAGTTCCTCAGTTTCCTCAATTTCTTCATCTTCAAAGGAGTCATCATCTCCAGAACCTTCCAGGTCAATGGGCCGCTCAAAATTTTCATTCCGCCAGTTTTGAGCCTAAGAGCAAAAATTCAGAGAAAGATATTTACTACTCAAACACAACACTGGTAGCAGCACTTTGCACCTAGAGTAAGAATCACTCCCCAGTGCACAGGCATAACCTACAACAGTCATGGACTGGTCAGGAAATTCATGCCTAGTTCTTTGCATTCCTGGTTTTTTCCATTTCTGTTAGAGTCCCAAATGCCACCCACCTCTCTGTCCTAAACAGCTAGCTATAAAGTGACTTTGCTACTAGCAAATACTGTACATACTTTGTATTTACCTAAATCCCAGCAGGCCCAGTGCAAGTCATATAAAAAAGACATACTGCAGGCAACCACTGCAATGAGCCTGCCTCACTCCCAACTACATCTGTTGGTAAGCAACAAGAATTAATCCAGAACAATCACAGCAAGAGAGCCAATATGGTGTAGCGGTCTAAGTGGTGAACTATGACTCTGGAGACCAGGGTTCGATTCCCCACTTGGCCATGGAACCCACTGGGCAAGGCACATGCTCAGCCTCTGGGGAAGGCAATAGCAAACCACCTCTGAACAAATATTGCCAAGAAAACACCCTGGTATGCCTTAGCATCACCATTAGTCAGAAATGACTGGAAAGCAGAGAACAACAACAACAACAACGGCAGGAAGGTGTTTCCCAGGACACTCTTGCTCTGCAGAGTCCTAGATGGTCACACAACACACACTCACACTAAGAGGAGCTTTCCTTGAAGGGATCCTATTTGAATTACAATACCCCCAGAAAATGTAACACACAAAAGGATAATCCCCTCATGGAGTTTAGATTACCTTTCCATCTCTAATTTCCATAAATTAAGATCAATATTACAAAGATTACTTGGAAATATTTTCTTTCTCCTTCCAGTTTTGTCTGTAGATTTATTTGTTTCTGAGATGTGCCCAAATCTTATACTGTAAGGCTTAGATTTGCTGGTTTTCTTCACCTTCCTTTCTTTTGGTTTACTAATTGGCTGTGTGTGTGCTAGATGCTGCTCCTGCCCAGCCGCCTGCCCAGTCACATATCTCCTCAAAAGTAAGCCCCAATGAAATGTAAAGTCGAAGGCTTTCATGGCCGGCATCCATAGTTTTTTGTGGGTTTTTCAGGCTATGTGGCCATGTTCCAGAAGAGTTTCTTCCTGATGTTTTGCCAGCATCTGTGGCTGGCATCTTCAGAGAATGCTTTGCCTGGGGAAAAAAATGGGTGTATATATACTGTGTGAGCCTGGGAATGCAGGAGTGATTTGCATGTGTATTGTTCTGTGTTGATGGCTGGCCTCAGCCTGGGAGGCTAATGCAAATGAGGATTAATGTCTGTTAATTGGTGATCATTATCTGCTGGGAAAGCCCCTGACTCTGAATCGTTTCCCATTTGCATTTGCTGAGTCCTTATTTTGCTGTTCTTCAGAACTGGTAGCCAAATTTTGTTCATTTTAAGCGTTTCTTCTTTCCAGTTGAAATTATCCAGATGTTTGTGGATTTCAATGGCTTCCCTGTGCATCCTGAAATGGTAGTTGTTGGCATGGTCCAGAAATTCAGTGTTTTCAAACAGTATTTTATGCCCAGGGTGGTTTGTGTCATGTTCTGCTACTGCTGATTTTTCTGGCTGGCCCAGTCTGCAGTGTCTCTCGTGTTCCTTGATTCTTGAAACTAAGCCTCAATGAATTCAATGGGTCATAATCCTAAGTAAATGTATACTGGACTGTAGCCTAAGACAGAGATTCTAAAAGGCTATTAGATTCCATGGCTTTCTTCATGACAGTCATGTATTTCCCCCCCCAACTATTTCTATAACCCATTCCATTCCATTCCACTTATCTCCTGGAGCTAAATGCATTCTAGTACTAAATATATTGCAATTTATCTTCCCACCCATTCACACTTTTATTGTCACAACAACTCTGTGATGTGCAATGGGCAGAGTGAGCGGGTGTCAACAGAATCATGCTGTGCCCTGGATCTAAAACAGGCTATAACTGATCTACACAAACTATCTATACAGCAAGGCTGATTTTCTAATGAAATTCTTAGGTATACGCCATTATCCAACATAGTTTGTAATATGATCCCTAGAGCCTCTTCCTTCTCTGAATCCACCTTGGCCATCTGCATTTCTCACTTCATATAGAAGAACGTGTTGTAGAAGTCTGAGCATCACTTTGTTTGCCTGAGAGATGGTCCGTCCTATGGTAATCACTGGTGTCCCCTTTCTTGGAGTTTGGAATGTATTTGAGTGCTTCCAATGTGTGGCTCATAGTTTTGTTTTCCATATTTGTTGACAGATTTAGTTAGAACAAGCATAGATTCCTCTTGTAATTTGAAGAAGCTGTTGGTATGATATCTGTTTCTGGTTATTTATTCTCTCAAGTAATCTGATTATAGCTTCCACCTCACTTTCTAAAAAGTAGGTTCACCTTCAAATGGTTCTCCTTGAATTAATTTGTCATCCTTCACCTCTTTTATATAGTTCTTCATGTATTGTTTCCACTGGCTTTTTTTATTCTGCTTGGTATGTAAAGGTTCCTCTGCTGGTTGCAAAGCTGGTTCATTCAAATTCCCTTCGATTTCTTGGATCTTGTGGAAGAGGTCCCTTGTTCTTTCTTTACTGCTCTCCTCTTCTATTTCTCTATACTTATTATAGTAGTCCTTCTTGTCCCTGCAACACAAGTTTGCTTCTTGACTGTTCTTAACTACTTGAAGACCTTCACATTTATCACAGTGAGGCTTCTTTTTATGTTGGATATAGATGGTATCTTTTGGCAATTTCCTTACCTTGGCATTACCCCAGCTTCAGTCCAGAATTCTTCTGGCTCCCATTCAATTAGAATTAACAGTGCAAATCTATTTTTCACATTTTCTTGAAATTCTACAGGGATATCCTTCAGGTTGTATTTTGGAATGATTCTCAGTGTCCTTCTTTTACCTTTACTCTAATTTTTATATTAGTTCATAAGTCACAATCTGCTCCTGGTAAAACATGGGGCAGAATATGTGTAAGACAATGCCTTGGTTTAAGTGGAAGTTGGAAACCGCTTTTGGCAAGAAAGCAAAGTCAGATCAAAGCACTGCCGTGGTTTTATGGAAGTGCAGCTATCGATCACTGACACACAGCACTGCCAGCTCACTAGCACTTCATACCAGTGTAACCGTTGCAAGAAATATTGGGTTGAAGATAAGGAGCCTGACATCTGTGGAAGCCAAGGGCATAAAGGCTTGGTTGAGAGCTGAGATAGGGCCAGTGAAAGAGACGATGCTGGGAGAGGGTCCTGTATAGATGGGTGGGAGCAGGAAAGGCCCTTTTGGAACTGCTTAGTATTCTTGCTGACAAATAAGGAGGCTGAAAAATGGTTCTCCACTTGATTTGCTACTATAGCCAGAAAATACACTTTTTAAAAATATATTTTTAAAATTTTATTAAAAATAAAATTCCAGCGGTAGAGTTTCCAATTTGCTCATAAATAAAATAAACGTTGTCATCTTACATGATTTCCAATCTGTCCATCCTACGTAGAACATCTCAATCTTTGCTAAATTAACCTCAGTTACACGGCTAATAATATTGTCATTTGTCTGTAATTTGACATATACACAATGTTAACAAGGGAACTGGAACAACAATATTAACATCACAGTTTTCCTTCATTCATTGATTGCTTGCTCTTTCTGGATTGTGTTTACTCTTTCCATTAATAGTGTGATTCTATTTCTTTGTATTTCTTATAATACAGTGGGACCTCCCCTTATGCGGGGGATCCATTCCAGATACCCCACATAAGGGAAAATCTGCCTATGCTCGAGCCCCATAGGAAATAATGGGGTGCGTGCCGTGGGTGCGCACACCATTGTTTTACTCCGTGTGGCTTCCATGTAAGCTGGAAGCCGCGTAAAATGCGTCTGCGCATGGTGCAGGTGCACTGTATTTTTAGTAATATTTTACATAACTAAACCCATTAGAGTTTCTAATTGTTCACAAAGAGATTCTGTTTATTCCCCAAATTTATTTCCAGTAATCTAATATTGGTAGCCACTAATTTTCTACCTTCTGGATTGATTCTTTTATCATCTGTGTTAGTGTGTCCATTTCTTTCATTTCGTTGATTTTCTGCATCTAATACTTTATCAAAGGGTAGCTTCCATGTGTTTGCTAACATTAATCTCGCTTCTGTAATTAGGTAAGATATTATTCTCCCATATTTCCTTTCTTTATCTTCGTGCAGGAAAGATATGATATATGACATATACACAATTATACTGAAGCAAGTATACTTCAGAGAGCAGTGGTTATTGTATTTTGACCATTTTTTGTATCGCTATATGAACCTTTGACAAAAATTTCTTTACCTGGTGGCATTTCCACCACATAGGATATAATGAGCCGATTTCTTTATGAAATTCCCAACACTCCCCCCCCCATACACTACCTTTATATCTTGTCCAGTTTCAAAGGTGTGTAATACCACTTCTTAGCAATCTTCAAAAAGTTTTCTTTTAGGTCCTAAGAGGCTAACTAACAAATAATTGTGTTTTTTTCCCATGCTTCTTTCCATTTTTCCAAGGGAACTGTATGGCCAAAGTGCTGTGACTATTTTATCATAGGGTCTTTAATTAGATCTTGTTCTAATTCCCTTGTTAACATTAAACTGTACATTTTACCTATCTTATTTTTTTCCTTGGGTCCACAGTATTTTATCCAAATAATTTTGAATTTCTTCAAAGCCTTCCATTATCACGTCCTCTGTAAATGTTTTTGCAAATACATAAACCACTGGGTTTTTGTTTTTTTGTTATTCATCTCTATCTCTTCTCTCAAACATATGCATATTTTAATACAGTTGTTTTTCATAACTAGTTCTTTATATTTTATCATATCTTGACTAGGCTCCCATCTTCCAAAGAATACTTTCTGGGTGGATATCCATAAAGGTACATTAGAATAAATTCTTTATCTCCCTCCATATTCTATATAATGTCCTTCTTATAAAATGGTTGTCAGATTCTTTGTTAACTTTAATCTTGTTCTGCCATATATATGCATGCCACCCGTATCTTATGTTCTTCTAAATTCAGCATATTCTTATTATTTAATTTCGCCGAGTCCTTGATCCACAATAGGCCATAAGCCCAATAACATAATCTAAGATCAGGTAATGAGCAACCTCCTCTTTCTTTTATGTCTTTTATGTATTATGTATTTTATCTCTGTATTATGTATTTTATCTCTTTTACTGTAACCCGCCTTGATCCACAGGAAGAGGCGGACTAAAAATATTAAATGCTGTTGTTGTTGTTATTATTATTATTATTATATAAAAAGATAAATCTGGGAAAGACATTTATGTTCAGTACAAAACTTCTTTCCAATAAAGACAGATTCCATTTGTTCCAATGAAAACAGGTCTTTTGGTATTTTTTTTCCATACTAAAGTGTAGTTGTTGTATAAATCAATGTTCTTGTTAGTTAGCCAAATCCCTAGGTATTTGACCTTTTTCCTTATCTTGCATCCACATTTACAGTAGATGCCAACATATCTTCTGCTTTGATCATATTTTTGGTCAAGATCCACATTTTCTCCTTATTTAATCTGAATCCAGAGTATTTGCCAAAAATATTTTCTCATTCATGACTTAATGATATAATTTTCTGAGTTAAATCCTCCTGCGTACCAAATATTGACTATTTGAATTTTGTATTTCTTCTCCCTCCTACACTCTGCTTATGTTTTTTAATCTATGATTCTTTTACACCTTTAAAATTGTGTTGGTGGAGGAAGTGGCTGTGGAAAGACAGTGGAACCTGCAAAAACTGGGTCAACAAAAAAGCAAACTAAAACAAACCATGTGAGGAACTAGCAGGAAGAAAAGAGTGAGGAGGGGAATGTAGCCTTGCCAGGTGGACACTTTAAAATACACTTACAGCCTTGTAAGAGGCATGAGAGAAGGAAGAACATTTCATAGAATCACATTTGTTTATTTTCTGGACAACTCATCTTCATCTTTAGCCAAAATAACTATGTATGATAGGAATAGTAGTCCAAAACCTCTGGAAGGCAGTGCATTTGGGAAAGACTATGGAAGAGCCCCAGGCCAAAAAAAAAAAAAATCAGACAGAAATATAAAGTGCAAAATGACTGTAGGAAGAAGGAGGAGGAGGAGGAGGAGGAGGAGGAGGAGGAGGAGGAGACACTTAAGAAAACATTGTTCTAACGGTTACAATGGAGAAATGGTGGGGCAAGACTAATAAATGCTGGGTCTTTAAATTGTAATCCAACAACATCTGGAGGGGTAGAAAACCTTTATCCTTATTTCATGTGAGAATATTTTTTGTCATTTTGACATTACTGTATTATTTTTATAAATTGTTCTCCCATTTAGAACAACTGTGGGATTATCAATTGTTTAAGATGCCAGAGTTTCCACACTGTACATCCAGGCCACAACAATAACAAAGGTGGATAAAGGTATTCCCCGTTGGCAAGGTTGTCAAGTCATGTCCGTCCATAGGGGCAGTGCTCATCTCGGATACTAAGCTGAAGAGCCAGCGTTGTCACAGACTACTCTGTGTTCATGTGGCCAGCACGATTACACAGAATGCTGTTAACCTTCTCAGCAGAGTGGTACCTATCTATTCACCTGCTTTGGATGCTTTCTAACTGCTAGGTTGGCAGAAGCTGGGACTAGTGATGGCAGCTCACCCCATGAAGTGGCACCCGGGCCTCAAACTGCCAACCTGCCGATCTTGCAATCAAGAGTCAGTGTCTTAAGCACTTGAGACACCACCACAATAATACACAACATTAACTCATGACACATTGCTAGTATGCCTTTTTTTTTTTTTTTTTGTAAACTAAGGCCCAGTACAGACGGGACTATTGGGCACCCTCATCATGTGCTAAGGGTTGGCTGAGGGTGCTCCGCCCACACGTGCCTCAACCTTAGCACATGACGAGGCTGTAACAATGGTGGTGCCCTGTACAGATGAGTGTCGCCATTGTTACATGCAGGACGCCTAGCGTCTGCACGTCGTGGCACCATTATGACATCACAAGTGCACCATTGGTGCACTACGGCATCATAATTGCGCCGCAAGAAGAACCCAGTTCTTTTTGCTCCACACGGAAGTTATGCAATCTGGAGGCTGCGGATTCCCTGTGGAGCAAAACTAGACGTCGGCAGACTGTACCGGGCCCAAAAAAAGAAAAGAAAAATGAAAGATGCAATAGAAGCCAAAAAATCTGTTGGATGGAATTCACAATTCCAGTTACAGATGTGTTCCCTAGAGTTATGCATTTGTATTTGTATTAGTATTCACAATCCCTAAATATTCAATAATGTAGAGAATACGTAGGGATTGTAAAACCCCATTCCGCAATTCTGATTAAGTGCGCAGCTGATGCTGCAAAGAATGGGGGCCAGTTCTCCTTCAGTCAGTGTGCAGTAGATTGACTTTTCTATCCTCTGCTGCCAGAAATCTCCAGTACAAGGAGGGATTGCAATAGGAAACAGCTTATGATTGTTCCATGAAGATCACTGGCAGAAGAGGATGGAAACATGAATCCACAGCACCCTGTTGCTCACAGTGATTGTGACCCAGTAAGTCAGAATGGTGAGGGTCTGGCCAGTAGACACTATTTAGTTAAGTATACTAAACATGCTTAACTAATACACACACACACACACACACCATGACAACAAACAAATAAAAATAATGTCAGAGATTATAAACACTCAAATGTGGTTATTTCACTGAAAAAGCAGAAATTAAACCATAACTCAAAATAATGCCCTGGAAATTATAGACAAAAAGTGTGTTCAGAGGTCCTGGAAGACATGCATAACTTGTGAGACTATTACATTACACTGTTATAGCACTATTATTCCACTGTAACTGCTAGGACTGCCTTTGTGTTTGTAGTTTAGCAAAGCCTAAGAGCTTTGCCTTTTTTTATCACCTGTATGATGCTATCACTCTTTTCCACCTAATTCCAAGGTAACACATGTCTGGAAGCTACGATAGACTGGATGAGGGCAAACAAACTGAAGCTTAACCCAGACAAGTCCAGATAAGTGAGAGGTGCTTCTGGTCAGTCAAAACACAGATCCAGGAATGGGGATTCAGCATGCGTTAGATGGGGTGAAATGCACCCTGAAAACACAGGTTTGCTGAAACCTGGAGTGTCAGGTTTCAGCAGTGACCAGAAGTGCTTTGCACAGTTAAAGCTAGTGCACCAACTGTGCCCCATTCTTGGAGAAGTCAGATCTTGTCACAGTGATACATGCCATGGTTACATCCCATTTGAATTACTGTAATGAACTCTACTTGGACTACCTTTCAAAAGTACTCCAAAACTTCAGCTCACCCAAAAAGCTGGAGCCAGGTTGTTAACTAGAGCTGGCTAGGAAAGCATACAATTCCCTTACTGCAACAGCTTTATTTGCTGCCACTCTGTTTCCAGGCACAATTCAAAGGGTTTGTTTTGACCTATAAAGCCTTAATGGCTATCTGAAGGACCATATCTCCCTCTACAAGTCCACTTGGTGTTGAGATCATCAGGAGAGGCCCTTCTCTCTGTCCCACTCTGTCTCAGGCTCATTTGGTAGGAAAAAATAAAGGGCCTTCTCAGTGGCTGCTCCCAAGATCTGGAACTTCCCCTCCCCAGAGAGATCAAGATGGCCCCATGCCTGCTCTTCTTTCAGTGGCAAAGAAAAACATTCTTGTGCCATTAGACTTTTTCAAACTGACAAAGGCCTGTTACAGACAGCCAAAATAAAGCTGAATCAAGTCACAGTGGAGGTATGGTGTTTCAATGATGCATGCATCCTAAGAGTCCAGAAGTCGCACCAAAGCCACGCTCCAGCCCTAAGGACTGGAATGTAGCTTTGGTGTGGCTTCTGCACTCTTAGGACATATGCATCATTGAAACACCATACTTCCACTGTGACTTGAAGCAGCTTTATTTTGGCTGTCTGTAACAGGCCAAAGTTTGATTTTTAAATGCTATATAATCCAGATTTTAAGGTTGGTGAGGCTGGGGGCTAGAGGGGTCCTCTGGGAGGAGGTCCCAAGGGTGGCACAGTGGTTAAATGTCAGTACTGCCGCCACTCAGGTTGTGAGTTCGATTCCAGCCAGGGCCTCCGGGTTGACTCAGCCTGGCATCCTTCTGAGGTTACTAAAATGAGTACCCAGCTTGTTGGGGGAAATTAGCTTACATAGTGTAAACCGCTTAGAGAGTGCTTAAGCAATATAGCAATATAGAAATGTGCTTGCTACTGTTGCTGCTGCTGGTATGCAGCCCTAATGGCTATGGTCTAGCCTATGGTCTCTATGGGGCAATACGATGCGTACACCCTTTTTGTCTCAAAATTCCACCTCAGCCCATTGAAGTGTAAGATCTAGACTTATTTGTGCTTAGGGTAGATCTATAAGAAATCAGTGAGACATTAAGGCTGCAATACTGGTGGTGACATGTGTGTATGTAACTTAAGGTGCATCTTCTTTTGGACGGCATGCAAGGAAGTATTCACTAGACAATGGTACATCACCCAAAGCCACCCCCATCCCCAGCAACCATCAGGCTCTGGGCAGGGGCACTGCTGCAACTGTTCATTGGCTGTGGGAAAATGAGGGAGTGACTCAGATGACCAAGAAATGGCCAATGAATGGCTACAGTGGCAAATGATGGGTCAGACTGCTGGGGCTGGAGTTCTCAGTTTCACTGATTCTCATTGTTCTCAGCTTCATGTTATAACAGCACTAAAGACATATCTTCTGACAGGCCTATCCAGTCAATTTTAAATACTGACTTTTAACTGTTACATTTTTAAGAATGTATTATATCAGTGTATCTTAATGGTTTTATAGTATTATATTTTAATTGTTGGTGTTATGTGTTTCCTTGTTTAACTGTCTTTTGTATTTTAACATGTAATATCCCACCTCAAGCCTTGAGGAGAGGCGGGAAAGAAATAACAAATATTTATTTATTTTCAGGGGGTGTCTTCTAAGCGTGGCTAACTCTGGATTCAAGACTATGGGTGAGATCCTGGGATGTATGTGAGGAGCTTAATCTTCTGCATGTGCAACTCTACCCCTCTCTGCTCCCAGCATCTGCCAAGTCTTCAGGGGTCACTATGATGGAAGCCAAGGAAGGGACAGGGAAAGGATGAAGGTAACTCAGCAGGAGACTCCTACTGCTGCTTCCATTCTTTAGAGAAGAAAGAGGAATGAGACTGTTTCTGTCCCCTTTGGCTAGAAAACTGCACAGAGACAGGAAGCAATTCCTGCTGCTTGGCCATCTCCCTCCCTATTCCTCCCCAGCCATTTATTCACTGTAGGAAGGCACCCCCTCCATCACTGCTTGGCAAGTACCAAGGGAATGTCCTGGGTAGTGCACACTGGCTGGTGAGTAGCCCTTTGTTCCACATCCAAAACAACAAACGTGTGACATATGTCACCAATACTTTTCTAGCCTTTGTGCCAAAGGAAGTAAACCAGTCCCTA
Source organism: Sceloporus undulatus (assembly GCF_019175285.1). Taxonomy (NCBI): domain Eukaryota; kingdom Metazoa; phylum Chordata; class Lepidosauria; order Squamata; family Phrynosomatidae; genus Sceloporus; species Sceloporus undulatus. The sequence goes on from NC_056530.1 coordinate 7,194,420, forward strand.
GCTGACAGCTCATCTCTGCAAGGTGAAAAAGTGTGCAGAGGTAGCTGTAACAGTGAAAACCTGATCTGGGAAATATCAATAAAACCAGGCTTCCAAATACAGGTAGCTGGACTTGATGAATCCTGCCAGTATGTTGTGCTTAGTAGTCACTGACATGACAACAGTAACCATAGAAACCATTTTCTCCATTTTCTCCATTCCAAATGGCTGTGTGCTCACATCTCTTTTAGAGGCATCAGAGAAAAGCAAAGGAAAAGGAAGAGCATTTTGAAGTCCAAAGATATTCTATAATACTTTGATGCCTGGCTCCTCTTTTGCATTTTGACATTATGACCTCAGCCATTCTTTTCAAGAGCTCCTCTAGGTAATCCATTCAGATATCCTTCCTTTGATACAAAGCATTTCCATAAATGCATCTAACAGAGAATGTCTTCAGTTTTAATAGGAGTGGTAAGATGTCTAATCGATAGTTTTAAATAATGCATAAGTCAGGTGGCCCTATGATGAGTGTCTTAAGGAGCTAGGGATGTTTAGCCTGAAGAAGAGAAGGTTAAAAGGTGACATGATAGCCATGTTTATGTATTTGAAGGGATGTCATATTGAGGATGGAGCAAGCTTGTTTTCTGCTGCTCCAGAGACCAGGACACAGAGCAATGGACTCGAACTCAGGAAAAGAGATTCCACCTAAACTTCATGATGGTAACAGTGTTTAACAGTGGAACACACTGCCTTGGAGAGTGGTGGAGTCTCCTTCTTGGAGGGGAGGTTTAAACAGACGCTGGATGGCCATCTGTCGGGGGTGCTTTGATTGTGAATTCCTGCAGGGCATGGGGTTGGACTGGCTGGCCCTTGTGGTCACTTCCAACCCTATGATTCTAGTAATTATTAGCAATGATCAGAGCCAGATGCTTTGCAACATATTTTTAGTACTAGGTATGCTCTGCTACATACTACTTAGTACTAGCCTTTGGCTGTTTAAGACAAAGACTCGCCTTCTGGAAGGCTGAAGTCCCACCAGCATTCCCCACTGACTAGGCTGGCTAGGATTAATGGGAGTTTCACTGCAATAATGGATGAGAGCCTAGATCCCCTATATAGAACTGTGGGCCATGGCCTAATCTGTGCATGTCTCCGTGTCTTTTTTCCCTAGCAGCTGCCAAGCCTTGTTGAGCCACCTGGTACGGTCGAGGTGGATGGGGAGAGAAAAGACTGGCCATTGGGAACACAGGAATGTTGCTGGCATTCCTCTGTCTCTTGTGTGCAAACAGCAGGGGGAAGACAGGTAGCTCTCTCTTCCCAGTCATCTCCATGGCATAATACAGTTGGCCCTCCTTATACACAGATTTTTTATACACGGATTTGAAGAATATAGAATCCAGAAGATTCTATATTCTTGGCCTATATTCTATATACCTTGGCCCATGCAGTGGCAGCAGCAGATCTAGAAGAGAAGTGGGGCAACAGCAACAACAAGGCATAATGACAAACTCAGTGTTTTACTGGCACAATACTAATTTTCACAAGATTACTAACTGGGATATGGCACCCAATGAATCTGGACTAAGCAAGCTGTTTGCAATATTTAGAGATCATATGAAAATCATCTGGGGGGGAAATGTAAAAATCAAGTCTGCAATCAGCATTAGTACTTTTTAAACTTTTATAGATTGTTTTAAATACATACTCGTGAAACCAACTACAGTGGACTCTTGTTATACTCTGGGGTTTGGTTCCAAGATCCCCCATGGATAACAATATCTGTGGATGCTAAAGTCCCATTAAATATAATGACATAGCAAAATGGTGTCTCTTATAAAAATGGAAAATCAAGGTTTGATATTTGAAATTTATACTTTTTTGGAACATTTTCAAACCATGGATGCTTGAATCCGTGTATAAAAAATCAGTGTATAAGAAGGGCCAACTGTATTCCTCTAAAATGATGTATAAATCAAATCCATAGACAGACAGTATTGGCTAATACTGTCTTGAACGTCTCAGGATTGACACACACACACTATAAAATGCAAATCATATGCTGTTAACAGCACATTATTTCAAAATTAGTTCTGATTTCATTTTTTTTTTCTGCTAGGAAAAGTTGTGAAGCCAGCACCAACCACCCTCACCCACCCAAGAAGAGGAATGACAAATGAACAACCCAACTCTTGCCACAAATTGCATCAGACCAGCTCTGAGATTTATTCTCAACTCTCAGGGTGAAATGTACCATAAATCCTATCAACTGTGGGTTGCATAGATAATTGTGGCAATACTGGGTCTTGTAGGGGTAGTGTAGTCCAATACCATCTGGATGGCTATACATTCCCCAGTCCTGTTATAATCACCAGCCTCACTACATTGCTCTCATTTGTACTTAGTTATTACAGTAATACCCTACTTATTAAAATATTTATGACCCATCTCTGTCTAAAGATCAGGCATACAATAATATGGTTTACAATATAGAATACAGCATAATTAGAAACAGCAGTACTCCATCCTATAACCTAATATTTAAAAGATGACAGTGGTTTTATAGTTGGTGTATATCTATACAGTGGGCCCTTTGTATCTGCTGGGGTTTGGTTCCAAGACCTCCTGAATATACTAAATATACCCCCCCCCCCCCCGAATACTATGTGGAGTATCCAAAATCTGTGGACACTCAATAAATAAAAATCTATGGGTATGAGGGGCTGGTTGTATTTCAGTTTGATATTAAACAGCATTTGAAATTTCCTTGGGCTATATTTCCACAGGTTTCAGGATGAAAACTAATAACAACTGTTCAGTGTCTTCTTCATCCATTTGTATCTGCATTGCATTATTAGCTATAGCATTAGCTATACTTAATTGATTATAACAGTGTAGGATTCAATTTCACAACAGTCACTGTATATACTTGACTATAAGTCAAGAAATTTATGCTAAAAAATTGACCCTAAAATACTGGGTTGACGTAAATACATCATCCCACTCTCCTGGCTTCGGCAGGGATCTCTGAAAGAGCTACTGAGGGGTTCTCCAGACCACCCCAAAAGGGTGGGCTGGAGTGCCCAGTTTTCCTCCGGAGGGACACTGCAGCAGCCAAACCACGTGGTGTCCCTCCGGACCAATAGTGCATATGGATGACGTTATCAGTGCGCCATTGGTGCACTGTGACACATCCATGATGGAAACGTGGTGTCCAGAGGTGCAGACGCTACACCGCATTTGCATCATGGACACGTGTACCATATGGATGGCGCTGTGTAAAGATGGCACCACCCATATGTGCTAAAGTTCGAGAGCATGCAGATGCTGCATGCTCCAGAACCCTAGAATTGGCCCCAGGCTGCTGCAAACCAGCAGTCTGTACTGGGCCTGAGGTAGAGTACTTTGCATATATGTGTGTATATATAAATAAAAGAGGTGAGTCCCTTCTCCATGGGTTTTTAAAAGCTTTTCTCCTCCTCCTCCTTTCCCTGGATCTCCAACCCCATGAACACCCCACTTTTCCTACTTCCTTCTCAACATCTGGGATGTTAAAAGTGTCTCCTCTAGCACCAGGGAAGTAGTGTTAAGTGATCCAGAGAAAGAAAAGGAGGGAGTGAAGTGGTGTTTTCCTTTTATTTTCTCATTTACATCCTTTGTTACTGCCACTAAGTTCTACGCTCGACTTCTCCACAGGTCATATCAAAACACATGATTTGGGTCCTAAAACCTTCCCTAGACTTATACATGAGGTCGACTTGTACACGAGTATATAAAGTAAATAAAATATTAAAACAATATGTTGCATTAAAGGCACAACTGTATTTCATATTATCTGTTGCTTTTCCATTTCAAGACATAGGTTAGGGGTATAAGTCAAAATCAACACCATGACATGGAGAGTAAATATAAATTTTCCCTCTCATGCTGCAGCCTACCCCTCCTCCCATCCCCAAGCTGCTCTTTGCTATAGCAGAAAAGCTGCTCCCTGCCCATAGTAAATTGTAGTGGCAAGGGATGTTTTCTGCTAGATGATGGTGCAGTGGGGATAGCTAAACTCTGGTCCAAAACACACTGCAGAAATAATCCAGTTGTCAACATCCGGGATGTTAAAGTAGAGTTTGAGACCACTTTAACTGCTCTGGCTCAGTGCTAGGAAATCCTGGGAATTGTAGTTTATTATGACACCAGAGCTCTTTGACAGGTTAAATGTCTCACAAAACTACAATTCCCAGAATTTCCTAGCATTGAGCAAGAGCAGTTAAAATGGTTTCAGAATAGATTAGTTTGCAGTGTGTTTTGGACCTATGTCTCTCCATTTGCCACAGTCCCAATGTTGCTACCATCTTCCAGCAGCTAAAAAGGCCAATGTGATTTTAGGCTGCATCAATAGCAGTATAGTGTCTAGATCAAGGGAGGTAATAGTGCCACTGCATTCTGCTTTGGTCAGACCTCACCTGGAATAATCATGTGTCCAGTACTGGGCACCACAATTCAAAAAGGATGTTGACTGGAGTGTGTCCAGAAAAGGGCGACTAAAATGGTGAAGGGTCTGGAAACCATGCCTTATAAGGAACGACTTGATGAGCTAAGGATGTTTAGCCTGGAGAAGAGAAGGTTAAGGGATGATATAATAGCCCTCTTTAAATACCTGAAGGGATGTCATATTGAGCTAGCTTGTTTTCTGCTGCTCCAGAGACTAGGACCTGGAGCAATGGATGCAAGCTCCAGGAAAAGAGATTCCACCTCAACATTAGGAGGAACTTCCTGACAGTAAGGGCTGTTCGACAGTGGAACAAACTCCTTCCTCGGAGTCTAGTGGAATCTCCTTCCTTGGAGGTCTTTAAACAGAGGCTGGATGGCCATCTGTCTGGGGTGTTCAACTGTGAGTCACTGCATGGCAGGGCACTGGACTGAATGGCTTTGTGGTCTCTTCCAACTCTATGATTCTATCTTTCAGTTAGTTTCAGAGGTGCTACAAGATTCCAACTAACACAGCTATGTCTTTGCATGCTTTTAATGCAGATTAAACTCATTTGTTTTCTAACATGAATTAATACTTCCCCTTTCATGAAGTGAAGAAGCACAACCAATCTGGACACTTCAAGCAAAATATTTCAATTATTCAAGTTAAAACATATGTATAAATGGAGAGAAAAATATAGTCCCCTTCTAAGAAAGCTGGCAAAAGGAGCAATTATTAGCCAGTGGGAGCTGTTTCCTCATTAAAACTGAAGAAAGACTAGTATGTGTGTGTTACATTAGACAAATGTTTTAAATTGGAACATTTTCCTTTTGACAACAAAGTTGCTGTTCTTTTTTAAACATATGCTGTTCCAGTCAAAGTACAGTCCATTAGTATTCTCCCAGGGCAAAGACAGCCTTTTGCAATGAGACAAAATACAGCCAACAGCAACTCTAAATCCTCCACAATTTTTCCCTCTTCCTTATAACCTTTTACTTTCTCTTTTTATTATTGCACCCAAAAGAGAAGGCATTTTCAAGACAATACATTTGGAAAGTTTCTCCTGGCTTCATCTCCGGAGTAAGTTTGTCTATGCAGAAAAGAAACCTAGCTGCAACACAAGCATCTTAATACCAATCTACCTTACTGAAATGTGTTACGATAAATTAAGATAAACCATGCTCAGTGGAAATAATTGTAGTTATATATTTTAATAGCTATTTATTGAATTTGTACCTAAAATGTATGCCATCTAATCGTGTGGATGCAAAAGTTGTTCTAACTGCTCAAAGAATAAAGACAGAAATCCTTAAATCTGTATAAATTACATTTTCTTAATACTATCCAGTCAATTGCTCCATGTAACTCAGGAAATGGTGAAAGGTACCCTACTGGTGTCAGTGTAGATACAGCTGAAGATACTGTATATTGCCATCTCTTCCAGACGTCCAGTATAGAAAATGGAATTTAAAAGTTTAAATATAAATTCAATAGATTACAGTCTACAAAAATTAATTGCATCATTTCAGTTTTCTGTTCATAATACACTTCCAGAGTTGTAGGCTGCATCTGTGCCGCCAAAATAATGCCGTTTGACGCCACTTTAACTGTCATGGCTCACTGCTATGGAATCCTGGGACTTTTAGTTTGTTATGGCACCAGAGCACTCTGACAGAGAAGGCTAAATGTCTCACAGAACTACAAATCCCAGAATGCCATAGCATTGAGCCATGGCAGTTAAAGTGGTGTCAAACTGCATTATTTCTGCTCAGTGCTATTGTTAGGTTGATTTGTAATTTGTTCATGGATTGAACCCAAAGAGTACTAACCAATGGTTCCTCTTCATCCTAGAAAGATGTTAATATCACAGGCTTCTGCCCTGGGCTCACTCTTGTTCAATGTTTTAATAAATGACATAGATGATGGAAGAGGTCATGCTTATCATATCTGTAGATGGCACCAAAGTAATCAATCAATATGTTTATTGAATAGCCCGGGGGCCGTCCCAAAATAGCTCAATGGCACCAAAGTAGGAGCAGTCACCAATACTGTAGGAAGGGAATTCAAAGTGAACTAAGGAGGTTAAAAGAGTTGGGGCAGAAGTAATGAAATGAATTTCAGCAGGGATAAATGTACGATACTACACATTGGTGAGGAAAATAATAATAATAATAAATAATAAAGTTTTTATTTATATCCCGCACCTTCCTTCGATCAGGGCGGCTTACAGTATAAAATTTAAAACAACAATACATACAATAAAATCCAAAATACATCACATATAAACAATAATAAAAAACACAGGCTAAAAGCCCCAAAGCCCTTCCTCTTGGCCACGAAAGAGGAGGGAGGCCCACAGGATTTTTAATCGGGGAATGCCTGTTGGAACAGGAAGGTCTTCAAATCCTTCCTGAATTGGGCCAGGGTGGTAGTCGAGCGGAGCTCAGTGGGCAGCGTATTCCAAAGGGCTGGGGCAGCAGTGGAAAATGTCCTCCTTGTGGTGGAGGACAATCTAGCCCCAGGCACCTTCAGTAGCTGCTGCCCAGATGTCCTGAGGGTGCGAGGCGGAATGTACGGGGAGAGGCGATCCTTTAGGTAACCTGGACCCAAGCCATTTAGGGCTTTATAGGTAATAACCAACGCCTTATATTGGGCCCGGAAGCGGATAGGCAACCAATGGAGATCTTTCAATGCCGGTATTATATGGCTGGTCCTGGGAGCACCAGTGACGAGCCGGGCTGCCATGTTCTGAACCATTTGCAGCTTCCGAGTTTGATATAAGGGTTGCCCCAAGTAGAGTACATTGCAGAAATCCAATCTTGAGGTTACCAGAGCATGTACAACAGTTTCTAGGTCCCTCTGCGCCAGGTATGGGCGCAGCTGGCGAATATGAAAATGAAATGTACAAATACCGAGTAGGTGAGAGCAGTACATATACAAAGGTTCTTTGGATCTTAATAAACCACAAGTTAAATATCCGTCAACAGCATGATGCAACAGCCAAAACAGCTAAAGCCGCATCAACAGGAGCAAAGTATCCAGATCAAGGGAAGTAACAGTATCACTCTATTCTGCTTTAGTCATGCTGTCTCCAGTTCTGGGCACCACAGTTCAAGAAAGTCTGGAGGATGCCCAAAGTGGTGAAAGATCTGGAGACCAAGCCCTATGAAGCTTATGAAACTCAGTATGTTTAGCTTGGGGAAAAGAAGACTGAGATGTGACATGATAGCCATCTTTAAGTATTTGAAGGGAATTTGATCACAGAAGGATCTATTTAAAATCTTAAATAAAAATGGGAAGTGATAATTGATTATGAGAAAATAATGGAGGAGAATAAGCAATTCTAGGATATGAAGATTAGTAGATCAGATTAATAAGCAGAAATGAATTTTATATACTTTTTTACTTAGAGAAAGTTTTAAAAACTTAATAAGTACAACCATCGTTTAGCAAGTTGGAAGTCACCCGTATTCCCTCTCCGCCCTTTTCTTTCATTGAGTTTTTAGTGTTCTAGTATTGTGTGTATATTGTTATCACATTGTATAGGCATGTTACAATAGGCATGCTACAAATACCCAGGGGTCCCTGTTTTCACATATAACATTGGAAGGTGCAATATTCCATTTCTATAAATCATAATTGACATATCTGTAAATACTAATACTGGTTTGTTTTTAAATTACTGAATTTGTATGTTTTAATTTTATATGTTTATTCATTTTATGTACATGGTTTTAACTGTAAGGGGCCTATAGACTAGAAAATGAATAAATAAATAAAACTAAAAAATGAACAACAATTTAGGAAAAACATGTGGACATATGACAGCCTATGTTTAGGGTTGCAATCATAGAATACTTGGATAGAACTCATAGAACTCAATGGAACCTAACATCTGAGGGCGGGGATCTTACAGGTTTGTACAGTATATTCACTTTTTCTTCACTAAATAAGCATAAAGGAGCAGATCTCCCATGTTTAATGACCATAAAATATGGCAAGGACTACTCTCCAGGAGCTTTTCCCATCTTCCTTTACAGTGGGTCCTTAGTATCCATTGAGACTTAGTTCTAGGGCCTCTTCTGGATAGCAGAATCCATGGATGCTCAAGTCCCATTAAATACAGTGGCATAGTGAAATGGTGTCCCTTATATAAAATGGAAAAACCAAGGTTTGCTTTTTGGAATTTTACTCTCTCTCTCTCTCTCTCTCTCTCTCTTTGAACTGAAGTATTAATAACAAAAATAACAACAAACAACTTCCATGTAACGTAAGCATTCAAATTCTGCATTTCTCCAAACATTTGAGGGCCCAGATATTAAGAACCCATACGTTTGTATACACACATGCATCTGACGATTCTAAAGTTTAGCTATGCATTATTTCCTTTAATACCAAGTTTGGGTGCTCGAGGGTATACCAGTTTGGAAGCAAAAGTACTTTCTGCATACTTTATGGATTCCCTAGGTATGCAGGAGCATATTTTGAAAACTAAAAGTTTTTTTAAAAAAAGAAGTCCACCTGAAAACATGCTAAAAGAACGCAAGTGCTTCCAGGGCCTATGAAATGTTACTAGCAATAGAGTCTGGGGGAGGGGGATTCAAAAAGAGCTCACTTCATTGGCTGCTGCAGATAAAAGCCTCTGGTATGTTTAGGGCACATGCTTATGCATATTTATCTGGAAGAAATGTCCCCTGAAAACAGTGGATTTACGTTCATTTAAATTCATAGGACTCCATTTTCTTCCCCCTGGGGTGTATTGGAGGATAAAATACATTCCACTGTTCTGCTGCAGCAGGCCACAATTTAGTCAATTTCTATTAATAATAATAATAACTTTATTACGGCCAATTGGCCAGCACGTCAATTTCTATTTGTAATCTATGTCCTTCCTTTTTAAAGAAGTATCTCAAGACTAATTCTCCAGGCAGAGATGTCCCATTGCAGCCACATGGGGAACTGACACCTGAGCTAGTGCAATCCCATCCCATCCTGCTTTGTTTGTTTGTTTGTTTTTAAGCAGTGGTTTGGCATTGGACTGTGACTCTGGATACCAAGGTGCCAATTCCAGCTTGGCCATGGAAACCCATTGGGTAACCTTGGGGCAAATCACACATTCTCAGCTTCAGAAACCTCTGTGATAGGTTCGCCATAAGTCAGAAACAACCTGAAAACACACTACAACAACAACGCTTATATAAATTCTTAATCAAAAGCGGCATTCTGACCCTAGATTTATTGCTGGATTTGACCATGGGTTTGGTTTTGGTGTTACAGTACTTGTAAATGTTAGCCATCATATTGCTTTGATTCCTAACCAAGTTAGTTTACCAAGTTAGTGTACACTGAACCTAAGTAACAACTGAGCATAGTAAAGCTCAAAACCATGCCTAACCCACATAGGAAATGCTGAATGCCAGAGGGGGGTATATAACAAACAGATGTCAATGTACATTATGGAGTCAGAAATGAACACTCTGGTATTAAACAGTGCTGACAGCTGCAATCCAATTAAGGCAGCACAGCTTAATTAAACCATTGTAAATAGAGACTTTCGTATTAATGGGCTATTGGCAGTCTCAGTAACCATCTACATCAGTAAAATGGCCTGGACCCAAAGAGCTACTTTGGGTAAGCCTGAAGGCAATGGCAAACCTGCTCTGAACAAATCTTGCCAAGAAAACACCATGATATGTTTGCCTTAGGTTCACCAGAACGCGGAAGAGACTTGACAGCACGCAATAACAAATCCCTTGCCACACAGAGCTCATCTACAATAGCTATATACTCCTAATTCCCCTTAGGCTGGCTGCATAGTGTTTACACCATGCAGCCCCTAAACCTTGAGTTAGGTCCGGGCTGTTTACACAATGTCTGGATCAAATTAGATGTTTCCAACCCTTGTCAGGCATTTTAAAAACTTGTTTTCCAGGAAATTCAGAGCAAAACATGGTGAGAATGGGTGGCGCATGGTGGCGCATGGTCTCTCAGTACCTTTGCTGAGTCACTCTGTGGATGCCAGTTGCTCTAATGTCCAAAATGTTTGTGGGCATGCTAAAGTGCAAAGTGTCTGTGGGCATGCTAAAGTGAAGTGAACTAAGTGGCTGATTCGTATTTATTTATACAGATATTTATTCTGTATTATTTTATTTATCTATTTGTTTATCATTGTTCTTTTTCAAAGTTTACAAGATGTTACTTTTTTTAAAAAAAAATGAGTCATTGACATGTCATTGTGACATAATTTAACTAGTTTTTAACAAAACAAACTCAGTTTAATAAAACTCATCAGGCATTGCATATTATTTCCCCAAAGTAAGAGTTTCAGCCTTTATGTAAAATCTTTGGTTCATATGTTCACCGTATGGGAAAATAACCATGACTTTACCATTCAAATAAAGCATCACTCCATAGATTCATGGAGGAGATGCAAACTCCCCACTGTCACCGAAGAAATTAATAGAAAGAGATCATTTTGAAAAGAAGCTCAGTTCTGGCTGGTCATTTCTATGATCTGGTACAGTAGATATTCTGTGCTTCCCCAACAAACAAAGTAAACAGCAGCTGCTTCCAAAATCTTATAGGGTACACATGCATGCCTAACAAAACAGAGAACAGGGAAAGCAGATATACCATCAGCTCACCCCCACCTCATGATAAAAAAAGCATAAAACTATAAATCTGCCCACGAAAATGGAAATCATAAGAACAGTGGAGGATGCTAGGGAAAAAATAATCCCTGTAAGCTTTTTTTGGAAGCTTTCAAGTGGTCTCCAGAAAGATGAAAATGTTTTCCTTTACTTATGTAAGATTCATCTGAGCTGTCATTTTACCTGCACATATTACTAATTTTCATAGATTCATAGAACTATAGAATCATACAGTTGGAAGGTGCTTCATGGGCCACTGAGTCAATGGATCTCTAGCTAACGCCAGGAGATGGCTGTCCAGTTTCTTTTTGAAGATGTCCAGAGAAGGAAACCCCACCACCTCTCTGGGTAATTGGTTCCATTGCTGAACCATTCTCAATCTCAAGAAGTTCCTTCTACTGTCAATCTAAGTCTGCCCTCATATAAGTTAAAACCATTAGACCTGGTCCTATCCTTTAGGGCACAGGGCTCTCTGTGATAGCCCTGGAGGTATTCAAAGAGGGTAGCCATTCACCACTCAGTCTACTCTTCACCAAGCTGAATAAGTCCAGATCCTTCAAACTTTCCTTGTACAGTATGGTTTGTTCTCCAAACACCTTGCCATCTTTTTTGCCCTTCTCTGAACTGGCTCCAGTTGGTCTATATCCTTCATAAAATGAGGATTTCTGACTAAGCCCTATCCATCTTGTTTTGCAATCCAGATCCCTTGCCAAGGGCACTCCTGCTCCATAGAAGTGCAGTTTCCACTTTGGGAAAAATTCTGAAGCAAAATAGGTACTGAGTAGTTTTGCCTTTTCATTGCGATCAGTTAGCTTTCCTTATTGAACAGTTGCCCCACTGTCTCATTGGTCCTCTTGCGTGAATGTATCTGGGGGAAAAACTTTTTGTCACTCTTTTTGTCTCAGATCATTTTGAACTTTAACCTTCCTTTTGGTGTGGGCACTTGGTATCCACTGGGGTTTGGCTCCAGGACCGCCACTACCTCTATGTATACAAAAATCTGTGGATGCCCATTATATTCAATGGCATAGTAAAATGGTGTCCCTTATATAAAATGGCAAAATCAAGGTTTGCCTTTGGGCTTTTAAAAGATATTTTCAAGCCATGGATGGTTGAATCTGTGGATACCAAATCCATGTACTATTCCTGCAAGCATGGGCTACACATCAACCATATAAGTCAAGAAATTTGTGCACAAAAATTGACCAAAAAACACAGAGTCAACTTATATACGTGTCAATAGGGGATAGCCAAGCTGAGGAGGAGGAAGAAGGGCATGGATTCACCCCTCAACCCTCTTTTCCAGCCCAGCTGTCCTCTAGATTCTACCCTCAACTTATCCAGGGGTCATGGCAGAAGCCATAATTTTGGCCCCAAACCTGACTTCAACATATATGTGAGGTTGACTTATACTCGAGTATATATAGTATACTCTTCCTTATTGCTTTGTCCTTCATTAGTGCTTTGTCCTTCATTCCATTCTGTATATAAACTCCTCCCACCCCCATTATCCTCACATTATTCTATTTTTATTTTCCATTATCTTTGGGCATAACTTCAGATACACCACATCTGTAGCTAACGCAGTTATTATTTTCTGCTGGAAATTTCCTTTTCCTAAGCCTCTTCCATAGTCCCAGCTATATCAAACAGAAAAGATGTGCAACAGCTGTGTGGGCAAGATCCAACATATAGATTTTGGGGGTGTTCCCACTTAATATTTGAAACGATTTAAAATACAACGTTTTTAATAAAACCGATTCAAAATAACCCTGGTGTTATCTCGCGTTCCGAAACGCGTTATTCTTCGTTCCCATCTGGTTATTTAAATCGAAGTTTTTACCTGCAAGCGTTCCTACTTGGCATGAAATCGGTGTTTAAATAAAGCGATTCTTCTCTTCCATACCTTATTTGGAGCTGTCAATCAATAGTACGTCAGAATGACGTAACGTTAACCCGGATTATTTGGAAGCGATTTAACTTTCGTCAGCGTTTCCATTTCATTGACCGTTTGTGAAATGATGTATTTTTGGCGGGTTTTTTTTTAAATGAACCAATCAAGGCGCTTAAACGATCAAACGTCATAAGCGCTGTCAGCCTTATATACATTTTCCCTCCAAATTTAGTAGGAAACCCAAGCTCTTTCCAGAGGAACTATGGGATAGGTTTTCCAGGGCAGCATCCCCTCTTCATGTCTCCCAAGACAGCCAGGGAGAATCCCTTCACAGAGCCCAGAGATCAATGGGGGAGGCTTCTGGCAAAGCGAATTTAGTAGGAAACCCAAGCTCTTTCCAGAGGAACTATGGGATAGGTTTTGCAGGACAGAATCCCCTCTTCATGTCTCCCAAGACAGCCAGGGAGAATCCCTTCAGAGAGCACAGAGATCAATGGGGGAGGCTTCTGGCAAAGCAGGGAGGGAGGCACCCTTCCCAAAAAGCCCCTTCCAAGGGGGGAGGAGAAGGCAGTCCGCTGTTTAAAAAAGAGAGGGAGAAAGCCTCCCCCCCCCCCCCCCCAATTGATCAGAGCCCTTCCCTGTCTGGGCAAGATCAGAGCCCAAGCGGGCAGGGAATGCCTCTTCGAGAGGAGGCTTCCCTTCCTGCCTCTCCTCCGTTAGAAATGGGCTCTCCCCACACAGAGGGGAGGTTGCAATCCACCGGAGGAAGCCTTGTAGTCCTTTGGCAGATGCAGGCGCTTGAGCAGCCGGGACTTCAGGCGCTTAAAGCGCTGAAGAGATTAAGCGCCTGTAAACCATTAAAATAAAAAATAAAAATAATCCTTATCTCTTGTTGAAAGACCACAGCGGACAAAGGGGTGAGGGAAGCAAAAATGGCGACAGCCACGACGGATGGGGACAGAAAGGGCAACTCCCCCAAGGACAGCCCCCACCGCAGTCCGCTCCTCCCATCCATCCAACCCGATTCAAAGGCTGTCGTTCCTATTTAAATACTCCGGTTCCTAACTCGAATCAATGGAAAAACGTAGGTCGGACCCTAGTGTTTTTTTTAACGCGCGTTAAAAGACGAAAACTCGATTCAAATTTTTATCCCGCTCTACGATTCGATTTGTAGTGGGGACGATTGCGGGTTGCTCTAGAACCATTCTAGGTTTAAATCGGATCCTAATATGAACGCCACTCCTTGGATTCGATTCAGAACACAGGGTTTCCCCTAGTGGGAACATCCCCATAGACTTGCTGCCTCATTTGCCTAGGTGAGACTCAAATGGCTGGCAAATGCAAGCATTGCCAAAACTTTACTTAGCAGATGCTCTGGAACAGAATGGCCAGATTGTGAAGATTTTTACCTTGGAAATATCTGCTCTTGCAGAGAAGCCTCATTTTAGGCAGCTGGCAGGAGAAAGGATTTGCTCTGGAAAATAGCTTGGAGCCATAGGAGTCAAGCAGACCAGCAGCTTGGAGGAGCCTCTGCTTTCTCCAGCCCCAGTCACTCCATGTTCGGCACTGCGGTCCCAAGGCCAATTACTGCTGCAGTCTGCTGGCAAGGACCACTTTTTCTGCACTCCTTTTGTGGCTGGGTTTGGGCCACCTTAGGTGGCGCAGCGCAGTTTCACCCTTATCTGGGGATGTGCATTATCAGAACGCTACACCCACAGATTGGCCTGAAGGCGGCACTTTTGGCCTGTCTGTTTTGGGCCACAGTGTGCCTCTTAACCAAAGTTGCTTAAGCAGAGGCTAGACCTACTACCTCTTTGAGGCTTTGCAGTTGCTTTTTGCATTGGACCTCCTGCACTAAGCAGGGATATGAGCAATATGACTTGCTACAGTCCTTTTCAGCTCTATCATTCTGTGACATGTAGATTCTCCCTCGAAGAGGGGAATTTTGAGCGTTGTTTTGTAAAGCTGTATTCTTGTTTTATTCATAAAGTTATTTTAAATTCCAATGAAAATGCAGTTTCCACTCTAAGAAAACAGCCCTTCTTGATTCAAATGCATAATGATTCATACCATCACTCCTTCACAAATAAGAATCTGTTTTCCTCCTTTTATTTTTGCAAGTATATCCTTTTTGTACAGCCTACCCTGAAAGTAGGTTGGGACAGAAACACAAGAAAATACAGCATCACACTCCCTCTATAATGACCAATAGGAACACAGGCAAGAACTGTTAGAAACCAGTAGAAACCAAAATGATGACATGGTCTGCCAAGACATCTAGCTGAGCCAAATAAACTCCTTATACACAAGGTTGATTCAGAGGAGCTAGCCTACAGAAAATATTTGCCCTTGAAATATTGTTTGAATTAAAAAACAAACCAACCATCTATTTACTCAGGGTTTTTGAAAAATAAAATTAAAATTAAAAAAGCAGAAACCTTAGGAACCGACTACATTTGCCAGGAACCAGAACTGTATCACAAAGGCATGCCTGGATTGTGAGGTTCAGGAGATTACAGCACTACATTCTTACAGTGCTGCTATTTCACTTTTACTGCTCCAGCTGCCTCCTGAGGTTTGTAGTTCAGTAAGGCCTAAAAGCTCTCTGGCTCAGAACTGTAAATGCCTTTCCCTAATCTAGAAACCCCAAAATGCCACAGGAGGCAGCCAGAGCAGTAAAAGTGGAATAGCAACACTCTAAGAGTGTAGTGTGGTAATCTCATTAGAAATATAATTTTTGGGGACTACAAAGCAATTTGCTCGCTTCCTAGACCCACTCCTTTCTTCTTTAATACAATCTTGCAATGCAAAAGATAGGTGTATCTCATAAACTCATTTGAGATGTGGTGCTGGAGAAGAATGCTGAGGGTAACGCGGACAGCCAAAAAGACAAATAAGTCCTTGAACAGATTAGGCCTGAACTCTCCCTGGAAGCCAAGATGAGGACACTGAGGCTGTTGTACTTTGGCCACATCATGCAAAGGTATGACTCATGAGAAATGATAGAAGGCAGTAGAAAGAGAGGAAGACCACATGCCAGATGGTTAGACTCGATTGGGGGACATGGGCCTGAGGCTACAGGGCCTAGCAGAATGGTTGAGGACAGAAGGTCTTGGAGAGGTCTCATCCATTGCCATGAGTTGGAACCGTCAAGGGCAGTTAACAACAACAGTCCCACATATGGAAAGCACACACACATAATCATTATCAATGTTTACTTCTTCACACTGTGTAAACTCTCCTCGCTTCCTAAGAGACTGAAAAGGAGGCACATAACAAAAGCTTCTCCTAAGGCTGTTAGTCAGAGAAAGTTGTTAGCCAGCTAGCCAGCCAGTTCAGCAGGGGAGAGGTCCTTTCTGCAAAGGGCTTTCACCAACCATCTATTTGGAGACACCAGCTTCCTGTAGCATTCTGGCAAGCATCAAGAGAGCATGGCCCTGTTATCAAGGAAACAGTTCCCACGGCAACCTATCTACTTCATTCTAAGAAACTGGAATCTGAAGGGAAGTGGAAAAGGATAAAAGAAGCCCCAGCCTTCTTAGAACAAACGGATGCTTGGAAAGAAAGCCTGCAGAACCTCAAGGAGGAAGTGTCCCTGCATTTGTATCACTTGAAAAATAATGCCTGATTTGTACCGCATTGTATTATTTTCATTTATACCTGGCCTTTTCCCCAGAATTGGGACTCAGTTACAAAAAGTTTACAAATAGAAGAAATGCAAGTGAGAACACATATAGATAAAAGCATGTAAGGATTTATTTACAGGTGACCTGACACTGGCAACTTTAAGCCAATGATCATGCTGAGATGGATTGAACAAATAAAGCCACAAAATTGGTGAGATGTGTACTGGATTATAATCCAATGCAATATTGCAATTTAAATAGCAAAACAGATTACAGTTTTTGCTGGGGATCGGTTCCAGACCCCTCCCCCCCGCATGTGAAAACAGAGACTCGTAGATATTCAAGCCCCATAGGCTTGAATGGGATGTGTGCCCATGAGCGCACGGCGGGGGGGGGGGGGGCCCCCAGGGGGGCGCCCCCCATTGAAAAAAACAGGTTGCCCCTCTGTGAAAATTCAAGAGCATGGATCTCAAGTCCATGAGAAAGGAGGGGCGACTGTAATTAGAGGGCAAAATTTATCACCAATATTTGCATGCCCATTTGGACTTCTATATCCAGATATGAGGTAATTGTTTGCTCTTTAGGTTGTTGCACATGCAGACTGTGAAGACAGAGAACAAGAATATAAAGTGAGGCTACCTTACTCCTGCCATTAATTTCTAAGGTGTTACAGATTACAAATTAATTGCTTATTATTATTAACCTTTATTTATAAAGTGCTGTAAATTTACACAGTGCTGTACATACAATTTTTTTACACGGTTCCCTGCCCTCAGGCTTACAATCTAAAAAGACACGACACAAAAGGAGAAGGGAGAGGTGGTGGGGAAGGGGATTAGGTCCAGCAGTTCATCTCTCCCTCTGAGGCCTGGACCAAGGCAGATGGACTGGAGGGAGGGCTCTGCTTCTTGGAGTTAGCCTGCCTTTCTCTCCCTCAAGATGGTGGATGAAGGGAGGGCTTCTCTCTTGTTTATTTGTTCTCCCCTTCCAGCAAAAAATATAACTCACTTTCTTTCATGGACAGAATCAGACTTTGGTCCCTTTCATTTTCTGTCTCTTCCTTCAAAAAGAAACCAAATTTGGACCAAGAATATCCTGCATCTACTCCCCATTATGCAGCTGAAACATCTTATCTTCTTCTATTGTTACTAGAAGCAGAATAGATAAGATGCTTCAGATGCAAAATAATGTAGGTGCATGATATTATTGGCCAAAAGTCTGGATTCCTTTTGAAAGAGGAGACAGTTTGGTAAGTGTACAATGAGCTTAGGTTTGCTAGAGACGTCAAAAACAATTAAAGGAGTGATGTCCAGATGTCCAGTCTTCTTGATTGGCTACTGTTGGCAGCACACACTTAATTGTAGGAACAATGTTCTCCACCAGCAGCTCTTGGTTCTTTGTATTGGTAATACAAATGGTAAGTCAACTCTTTTGGTCATGCTATATAACCTCTTGATGAAGCGAAGCAGTTGAAGGCAGGATGGGAGCTTCTATTAGAGATATGGAGGACATTGTTCTTTCATTCCTCATTGAAAGTATATAATTTGAGTCATAGCTGTTCAGTGATTAGGGTGAATGTGGTTTCTAAAATAGCTATTTGAAGATAAATTTGGGCTTCATCTTTGAGGACGCTATAAATATTCTCTCTCTCATTCTTTCTGTTCCCTCATTCCCTTTATGTGTTTGTATGTGCATCCAATGGAATTCATGCCAACTGAAGATCCTGGTTCCCCTACATTTTCAATAACAGGCTGCACCAGTGCCTGATCTCTTTAATTTGTTGTTTTTGGTTTTGGCATAGAGCTGAAAAGAGCTCTTGCTTTCCATATATCTGAAGATAATTGTTTTGGGTTCAAAGTAGTAATTCATTTGCTTGCTAAGCAGCAATTAGGAGGCTGGAAGAGGGCTGCACAGAGGCTGGTAATGCAGTCATTATCAGTTTCACTGGCTGCCTAGCATCTCTTTTTGTTAGACGGGCAGAATGCCAACCATCTCCCCCCCCCCCCCCCCCCCCCCAGTCAGCACTCTTAAATTTCCGATTATTTGTAAGCAGCCTGGGCTAGTGAATGTGGGGGTTGGAGGGACACCATCCAGTCAGGGACTTGGTTGCTGAGTGTAGAAGTTTAGAGAGTGGAAAGAAGAAGGGCAGAAAAGAATGTTATGCCAACAAAATTATTTAGTGAGCTTATTTGATTTGTGAACTGCAAAACATCAAATGAAAATGTGCACTTAACTTTCAGTTTCTTATTACCAGGAGGAAGCCACAAGAACCAGATTCCTATGTTTTCTTTTTCCTTTTCAAATCATGCACCTTTTGAGCTGTGTCCATTTATTTGTATATCTTTGAAAAATATTGATAAGCACACTTTGTTGTTAGCTGCCCCCGAGTGACCCCATGTATGAGCACTGCTGTGCTTAGGTCTTGTATATTCAGGTCCGTAATCTCCCTAATTGAGTCTAGCCATCTGGCGTGCACTCTTCCTCTCTTGCTACTGCCTTCTACCTTTCCTAGCATTATTGTCTTTTCTAATGAGTCATGCCTTCTCATGATGTGGTCAAAGTACAAAAGCCTCGGATGATTAAAACTGGCTTCCAGGGACAGGTCAGGCTTTTTCTGTTCAAGGACATGGTGATGGGGAATACAATGGATTGGATGATTCTAACTTCAGTATTCTGTTGTACAGTGCATGCGTGCCATAGGTAGGCTTGCCATACACAGATTTAAGCTTCCACACACGGCAAGTCTGGGGCGTTAAAATGGTGCACGCACATGCGGCACACACAACAGCACGTGCCCATAGGAATCAATGGGACTTGAGGTCCCACCTTTTTGCCATATGCAGGGGGAGCCTCTGGAACAGATCCCCCACATATACAAAGGGCCCACTGTATATCTTTACTCTTTAGGATCTTGCCTAGTTCTTTCATGGCTGCCCCTCCCATTCCTAGTCTTCCTCATATTTCTTGGCTACAGTATCCATCCTAATCATTGTTTAAACCAAGGTATGGGAAATCTTTAACTACTTTCATGTCTTCATTCTCTAGGTTAAATTTATGTAGATCCCCCAGTCATTATTTTTGTTTTCTTTTAAAAAGTGTGACAAAAATGCAAATGTTAGAGAAGTACACACACATTTCCACATGAAAATTAAAGAGCAAAGTCTTGTTGTTCAGTATGAAAAAGTACTGAGAAGAAAATGGAGACAGAATAAGAAAACATGCCAAAAAATAAAGCCAAAACTGAGACTGAGATTTTTTTTACATCCCTCTTAAGCGTGTTTCATTTGCATACCTGTTTTCCTTTTTTCCTTTTAAGTGTCCTAGCCCTTATGGATTTGAAATGAGGTTTGAAGTTATGTGATCCATGCATTAGTGAAGTTTCCAAAAGGGATGATGTGGGTGGGAGGCTAAAGAGAATCTTCAGGTGAGACAAACCATCAGCCTGGTGTGGGTCTCTCTGCATGATCAGGCAGCTACTGGCTGTCTGCCCTGGTCTCTGTTTTAAAGAAATATATGTACTGGGTTAAAATACAGTTTTAATGTTGCCCCTGTATTAACATTGCAGAGCTGTGGGAAATCTGAACAGTGTTCCACCTGTTGATTTTCATTGCTAGTGTCATGTGGTTTGGTGATTAAGAGTGTTGGATTGTGACTCAGAAAAGCAAAATTCTACTTCCAAGTGAGCTGTGAAATTTATCAGGTGTGAAGTTAGACCAGTTATTCTCGGAACCTGACCTAATCTCATGGAGGTCTTGTGAGTTTAAGGTATGGAGGAGGGGAGCCATAGGCACTGCCTTGAACTAATTAGAGAAAAGGGAGGATATAAATATAACTAAACAACAGCAACATTAACTGAATAGTATTTTGCCTGGACTGAAGGAGTGCACTGTGCAAGTTCAACTCCTTCAGATTTCAACTCTTTACATTCATAAAATGACAGAGTTGGAAGAGACCACAAGGATCAGCCAGTCCATCTCCGTGCCATGCACCCAGGAAGACACAAGCAAAACATTCCCAATAGATGCTCTGTTTAAAAACAGGTGTTTCTGCCACTCTCCAAGCCAGTGTGTTCCACTCTTGAATAGCTTTTACTGAAAGAACTCCCTTTCCTCCTAATGTTTAGATGAAATCTCTTTTCCTGTAGTTTGAATCCATTGCATCATGTCCTAGACTCTAGAGCAGCAGAAAATAAGCTTTCTCAACCTTAAATAAATCCTTTCAAATATTTAAATATGTCTATCATATAATCTCTCAGCCTTCTCTTCTCTAAGCTAAACATACCAAGCTCCCTAAATCACCCCTCATAGTACATGGTTTCCACAACTTTTTCCATTTTGGTCGCCTGCCTCTGGGCATGTCCAAGCTTGTTAATATCCTGGTTTAATTGTGGTGACCAGAACTGGACACAGTACTCTAGGTGAGGTCTGACCAAAGCAGAACAAACATTGTCCCCATCTTCAAAAGGGAAAAAAGAGGATCCCAACAATTATCGTCCAGTTAGTCTGACATCAATATCAGGAAAGATACTGGAGCAAATCATTAAACAGAGAGTCTGTGAACATGTAGAAGGCAATGCCATAATCACAAAGAGTCAACAAGGATTTCAGAGAAACAAGTCATGCCAGACAAATCTGATCTCTTTCTTTGATAAAAATTACCAGCTTGGTAGATGAAAGGAATGCTGTGGATATAACATATCTTGATTTCAGTAAGGCTTTTGACAAAGTTCCCCATCATATTCTTGCAAACCAGCTAGTAAAATTTGGGCTTGGCAATACAGCTGTTAAGTGGATTTTTCACTGATTTACCAACTTGGTTTGTAGTGTAGTATAGTAGTTGGGGATGATGGGGCTTTGGCTGCAGTAGAAGTGTAGATAGTGATAGTAGTGCATAGCAGGGCCAGGTGTCTTATCTAGTGGCCTTGAAGGCCTGGCTCTCCGAGCGCTCAGAGCTTGGGAATGTGCTTTCACTTCTGTGGGAATCAGGAGGGGCTTCGCTTGGCGGGTTTCTGCTTGGGAGGGGTTTTGGCTTTTGGGAATTCTGTTACTTTGTCTTGGGGAGGGTGTGGTTAGTCTCAGCTAAGAAGCTGAGTAAGGCACATGTCTGATTCTGGATCTATCAATAAAGTGCTGTTGATTATATCAATCAAGCTGACTGGTTGATTGTCTGGGATTCTGGGTGCTAACTCTGACACAACTGAACCCAAATGGTGCCATTTGCTTCCCTTCCCAGTCCAATTTGCAGCCTCCTCTTCCATTTAAGAAACACCTCATTTAACACCACTTCCTTCCCTTCTCAATCCAATGTTAAAACCTCTCTTCCAGCACCTGAGAATCAGTGTTAGGTGGTTGGAAGAGGTCCAGAGAAGGAGGGACAGAAGTAATGTTTTCCTCTTTAGATCCTTTGTTATAATCCCCTACTACATTTTCCCCCATCATATCCATGGGTCATATCAAAATCCGTGATTTTGACCCTGAAACCTTCCCTCGTCTTATACATGAGGTTGACTTGTACATGAGTACATATGGTATATATTAAAAAGCCTGCCTAATTAAAAAAGTTTTTGCTTGCCAGCAAAAGGAAAGTAGGGAGGGGGCCAGTCTAGCCTGCCATGGAAGGGAGTTCCAGAGGGTGGGACGCACCTTATATATTTTAAAAGAACCATCGAACACTAATGATCACACAAGGAAGCCTCCAAGCAGCTCACACAAACACATAGCCTTCTCGTAACAGACCTAACCCAACAAAATCTGCCAAAAGACTCACCAGAGCTGGGGAGGCTTAAACCAACAGATGCAAGGTCATCTTATGCTGCCTCTTCCACCACGCTCAACCAAAACAACTGTTGGCCTGTTTGCTGAGCTCCTATTCATTGAGCATCAGGTACTGCTTCAGTGGCTGCTAGTTCCTCCTCCCAGCCATACTGTTTGAGTTCATATCCAGGTATTGTCAGGGATAGTAGTGCCTATGCGATTGACTCCTTCTTGTGCTCTGGTTTCTTTTTCTCGTGGCTCTATACACCATCTCCCAGTCCATCTCTCCATTTGCCTGCCATGGGCGGGATACAGACCGCCCCTTTGGGGCGGCCTGCACCTGCCCCTTTTCCAGATCGGGGCCTGAGCTGCCACAGCAACAGCCCCGGAGGCCCCAATCTGCTGCTTTTCCAGGCCTCGGGGAAGTGGCAAAACGTGTAAAGGCCGCGCCAGCGATACGTGGCGCGAAAGGAGCTCCGTTTTTGAGCTCCTTTTGGCACTGCTGAAAGGGCGCCGCAAGCTCCCTTCAGCAGCGCCAGTACGTAATAGCCGCACCACACCGTTTGGACACAACATGGCTGTTACGTCAAAATGGCGGTGCCCATGTAGACAGGGCACCACCATTTTGACATACTGAGTACATACTAGGGTTAGGGAGCATCTGAAAAGGACACTCCAAGGCAACCCTAGCACGTACTGAGTACCTGCTTTTTGGCCCATCTGTGCAGGGCCATAGTTAATAGAGACCCGCTTTGCTTATTTGTAACATTTTACATTGCATTACAGAATCATAGAATCATAGAGTTGGAAGAGATCACGAGAGTCATCCAGTCCAACCCCATTCTGCCATGCAGGAACTCTCAATCAAAGCATCCCCGACAGATGGCCATCCAGCCTCTGTTTAAAGACCTCCAAGGAAGGAGATTCCACTACACTCCGAGGAAGGAGTGTGTTCCACTGTCAGGTAGCCCTTACTGTCAGGAGGTTCCTCCTAATGATGAGGTGGAATCTCTTTCCTGTAGCTTGCATCCATTGCTCTGGGTCCTAGTCTCTGGAGCAGCAGAAAACAAGCTTGCTCCCTCCTCAGTTTGGCATCCCTTTATTTAAACAGGGCTATCATATCACCTCTTAACCTTCTCTTCTCCACGCTAAACATCCCCAGCTCCCTAAATCATTCCACATAATACTGGACGATGGGACACATAGTTGTAAGTTAATAGCTAGATTGTTGCCTACATTAGTGGTTAACAAGCAGATATGAAGAGAGGCAGTGCTGGAAGCTACAAGGCCAGTCTTATGAGAATGGATGCTATAGGGTTGGAAGGAGGGAAAGAGGGAAATTGAGCATGCTTAGTTCTATGGGTGAATGGGATGTAAGCCTGCTTTAAACATGAATTATTTCACGCTTTAAATATGTTGTGTTAATGTCAGTCCTGGCAACATATTTCTATGGTGAACATCTTTATTTTCTGAAAGAATTTTTCCTGTTTTTACTATGGAGATGAGGGCTGCATCCACATTGCAGAAATAATCCAGTCTCACACCACTTTAATTGCCATGGCTCATGCTATGGAATTCTGGGAATTATAGTTATGTGAGACATTGAGCCTTCTCTGTCAGAGAGCTCTACTGCCACAACAAACTACAATTCCAGGAATTCCACAGCATTGAACTATTGCAGTTACAATGGCAATTCTGTGCGGATGCAGCCTTGGATTTCTGAGCTGAAGCAATCCTGCACATGACCATCGCTCTGCCTCCTGTCCTTTGCCATCAAGCTAATTTGTACATCTCATTTCTTGTCAACCGTCCATCTCTGCCCTTCCTTCCCTTTCTCTGGTCTTTCTCAGGCTTCTCTCGCAAAGGGTTGGCCTTGACAGCCCTCTCAGCTGATTTGTTGTTGTTTTGTAAAGCTGTCATGCCACATTCCTGTCCATCCTAGCAACCTGGCTTTCTTACTGGTTGGTCCACTTTGACCTGATGACAGCTGATGCAAGTGCCATGACCCACTGCCACTTTGCCATTAGCTCTACAGCAGCCAAGAGGAGGGGTCACCGTTAAACAGTATGCCACCACCCCAGGGAGGTGCAAGAGATCGCAAGTTCCTTGCAAATGTTTATTCAGATGACTGAGCAGAGTCTCTGGTAGCGTTGCAGCTTCCATTTTATGAATTATTATTTTTAAAATGGTAATGTGCAAACAAATTCAACAACCTGTCCAGAAATATAGAAGGTATATCTGTTCCATGCTTGGATGTGGCAAAAGAATAAAACAACTGAGAGCAAGTTAGCAAGAAACACATACAGGGGAGACCTGCCACTAGAAGCCGCAAGTCATCAGTAATTGGGCCTGTCCTATGGTTGGGAAATGACACTGCCAGTTAGCAATAATCCCTTTGATGGATTCTCCAGGGAGTTGGCTGCAGATGCTCTACTAACCCAATTTCTGTAATTCTCATACAATGTCAGGCTAACAGACCCATCCCTCCAAATTGCTACAGTTTCAAAATCTTCTGCATCACCACCTAAAGGCTGGAAATGCTAGAAAAGACCAAAATGTTGCACAAAGTTCCAAGTCTGTAAGGTGCAAGAGTGGAGAGGGGAAAGAAGTGGAAGAAAGCCAATTACCTGTATACTAGGACAGCAGACAAGATAATCCTTTCCGTATATGTTTCCTTATCTCTTTCAGTGCTGACCGTGGGAAGAAGTAACCAGAGTACAAAAAGCTACACTAATACTGCATCCGCACTGCAGATATAATTCAGTTTGACCTGACTTTAATTGCCATGGCTCAATGCAATGAAATTCTGGGAAATGTAGTTTGTGAACTATTTAGCCTTCTCTGTTAGAGAGCACTGGGACCATAACAAACTATAATTCCCAAAATTCCATAGCACTGAGCCATGGCAGTTAAAATTGTGTCCAACTGGATTATTTCTGCAGTGCGGATGTGGCCTTGAAAAGGTGAGCTAGGGAAGGCAACCAGAGGAGTTGTAGAATGAGTTGTTTTATATCTTGGCCTATTAATCTTGGCTATTGCAACCAGAAGGAAGGAATGAGGGGGAAAACCTGGGATTTAAACCATTTGAGTTTCCCAGCAGAGAAAGAGCTGAAGCTCCTTAATGTTGGGTACCTCTGCCCACAAGGCTCCTGTTAGGCAGGGAAAGACAAAAAACAAAGGCCAGGGGTCTGGCCCTGACCCTGCCGGCGGAACAACCCCTTGCAACCTCAGTCTTCTTCCTGCCTAGCTCCTGGTAGGATGTGTGCTTGGTTGCTGCAACCAAACCTTTTTTCCCTTGAATTGGATTCTTCCTTCATTGCTGGACTTAGCTCCCTGGGACTCGCCTGGCTTCTCTTTCTCTTCTCCTTTCCTTTCCTCTCTCCCCCTAAAAAAAAAAAATCCCTTATTTCCTTTCCTTCCCTACATCTCTTTCTTCTTCTCCCCTCCCCCACCAGAGGTGATGGCGGGTGACAAAGAGACCAGAGCGAATGGTGAGCAAGCCTCCACTTGGCCCGGGCCAGCCCCGGCTTTGCCGGATGCATGCCCTGGAGCCAGTCGTTCTCCTCCCTGCCAGGGAGTGGAGGCACGGCCACAGCCAGCAGAGGGGATTCCCCCACCGCCCACTGACAAGGCTGGGGCCTCCCAAGCGACCTGGTCAGGATCACAAGAGGCTGAGCCCCCAATGGAGATTCTAGGCTGAGCTGGAGGAGAGCCCCGTCAGACAGGGCGCGCCTTCTGATGTCCCTCCTGACCCAGGAAGACCTGGCTGCCATTAGAGGTTCCCAAGGGGAGGGGGAACAGCATTCTCTCGGAGCCAGCGTTTCTCCATCATGGGGAAGGGGCCCTTTAACACCGCGGGCTCTTCCCCTCTCCTTATGTGGCCAGCCCCGTTTTCCCCCCAGGGCTTTGCCTTGCCAGGCAGCCTTCCAACTGCCCCCCAGTGGCCGCAAAGGGTTGCTTCCATGTGGGTGGGGGGCGCCCTGGGCCGCCGAACCCAGCCACGGTGCGATGCCGGCCATAGGAGGAGGCTCTTTCGCTCCGCTATATGCGGGCGGCCATCTACCTCTGCCGGTCAGACCAGACCTTCTGTCTCAGGGCCAGGTTCACCATCCAGATCCAGCCTGGCTACAGCCTCGCACCTGGAGATTGAACGGCTCATGTTGAGCAGTTATGACTATTCCCCTGAAGTGATCGAGTCTATCCTGGCGTCCAGATGGCCGTCTACACTAAGAATCTGCGAATACATGTTCAGGGCCTTCAAGAGATGGTGTAAAAAGAAAAAAAGAGATTTTGTCCAGTTCACAGTCTCAACACTTCTCCAGTTCCTCCAAGAGGGTTTTCTACAAGGCCTTCACCCTAACACAGTCAAGAGACAGGTGGCCGCCATTACCTCTATTCTCCCTCACAATGAGGCCGCCTGGATATCTGCTCACCCCCACATTAGAAGGCTGCTTAAGGGAGTCGCCAACAGAGCACCTCCAACAAGACATCGATTCCCGTCATGGGATCTCCACAAGATTCTCAAAGCCTTAACTGTACAGCCGTTTGAGCCACTGAGAGAAGCGTCTCTCAAATTCCTTACATTCAAGATGCTGATCTTTACGGCCCTGACATCGGCCCGCCGTGTTTTGGAGATCAGAGCCCTGTCAGTAAGAAAAGAGCTTTGCATCATCAGACCAGACTCCATTCTGCTTTGCCTTAGCTCATCCAAGAATTCCATTCATTGTAAAAATCATGCAAAGCTTTATTTTTTTAGGAAGTAAGTCAGTTTGTCCATTTCAAAAAGATCGTACATCTTTAATTTTCATTCCTCCACCAATGGAATTTCTTTCAATTTCCAGTATTTTGCATATAGCAAACTAGCTGCTATTATTGCTAGAGCTATCTATTCCAATACCCAATTGTTTGTATTCCTAGCCATCCACGGTTTCCTTAGCCCTTCAGCTCAATGTAGCGGATTTTCTTTCTGCCAGCTTTCTTCATCCTCCAGCTTTCAGATCCATCTTTGGTGAAAGGAAATATGAAGGTTTGGCTGATGCTTACTATAGTGTCCAGTGTTATATCTTTGTCCACTTCTTTCATAGCTGCTCTTCCCAGTCCTAGTCTTCTTCTGACAAGAGTCTGCAATCTAACTGGAATATAATTGTTATTATGTATTTTACAAGCCAGAAAACATATTTGCAATGACAATGTTTATGTTTTAAGAAAACAGCTCTATGAGTAACAAACTAGTCTGTTTTAAAGGAGCCGTGCTACTTTTATTTGTTTAATAAACTGGGCCTCGTATGTCAAAAGATATTGAGACAGTTATTGAAAGATGTTCAGTTTGTGCTCGTTTTGCCGGTGAATATGGCATCCCTGTAACTGGGGTATTCCAACATTCCAACAATGCCAAATTATGATCCACACATTCATCTCCTGTCTTCTTTATAAGACAGTTTATAGACTGGATTGCTTATCCTGCCATTCCATTAGATTGTGTATATGCTAGATTACTAAAAGATTGCTCAAAACCCTCCTCTTTGGCAAACATTTTAAATTTCTGATTATCAAAGGGCATATTCTCACTCACAACTAACCTTGGTACTCCATGGCGAGCAAACACAGGTGTAAGACTACCAACCACAGTTCTTGCAGTCTTATCAAGTAAACGTAATACTTCTGGATATTTTCAAAAATAACCATACACCAAAAGAAAAGTATAACTGCCGTATTTAAACATGTCTCCCATGGTACTTCAGAAATCTCATGTGCTTAAAGTGGCTCCTTTTGATTATTTGGAGCAAAACAGAGGTCCATCCCATGAGAAAAGAAATATGTCTCTTAAAGAGCATATGTTTTAGAAGCCCCTGCTGCAGAATCAAGTGCACTGGACATTTATCATAGATGCAGAGAAGTCTAATTCAGGTGTTTCCCAATGACAGAAGAGGGGATGAAGGAGGGTGAATCTGTCTTGTTGAAAGATATGGTTGTCCTACTGAGATTGTTGGCAAGGATGTTTTCAGTGTCTACAAGATGCTCTGCCAGGAGCATCATGCTCCTGCATTATACATCAGTCCCAGATCTGGAGGGTAAGTTGGCGAAGGGTGCAAGAATGTGCCTCCTTGCTTGTATGCCTTAATGAAAGCTCAAGTGAAATGGTGTAAAATTAGCAATCTTCAACTCCAGCCTTCTGGTTTCACATATCCTTGAGTACTGATTACAAAACATTTGAACCAAGTATTATTGGAGAATTATAGGCCAATGAATAAATGCATACAATCCAAGATAAAGATGGGGAAATCTTCAGTTTTCCCTCTTAGGTAGAATAGTTATAGTTGCAAACGCAATTACTTCCACAACTCTTTATGAGACTATGTGTGTTATATCTGAACATGCTTTTAAAGGGCAAGTATATAAATGGTTAACTGGGGATACTTTTGGCAAAGGTCTGGGCATTAAGGCAGGATGGGAGACAGACTTAGATGTTTCATGCTCTGGTTTTGACTGGCTAAAAATATGGAATTCGCCCCTATTTAAATCAAAATCTGTTATATTAAAAGAAAACATGTTAAAACTAATCTAATGGCATTTTACTCCTGTGCATATAATAAGGATTACAACATTTACTTCACACAATTGTTGGAGGGGTTGTGACTGTAAAATGACTTGTTGACATATCAGGCTGGAGTATGGTAAAAGAATGAAAGGAGACAAAGTCCCACATGCTATGTGATGGTCAAAAAACCTTTATTTCTTAAAAAGCCCAATGCGTTTCAGTCTTATCACTAACTGCCCTTCTCCCTTGGAGTGTAATGGAGTCTCCTTTCTTGGAGGTCTTTAAGCAAAGGCTGGATGGCCGTCTGTCAATGGGGTTGCTTTGATTGAGAGTTCCTGCATGGCAGAATGGGGTTGGATTCTATGATTCTATGATCCTATGATTCAGGAGCTGATATCAGAAATTTCTGGAGCTGCAGTCTGCACTCTCAGTCAAAGTGGGTCCTTGGAGTATTAGAAGGAAGTTATCAGTAGGTTAGCAGAGCTAACAGAACATTAATTGGGACTGTCCCTACCCAACTGAGAAAGTTGGAAGATATGCATTACTTTGGACCCTGGTGCAAAATGAGATATACTGCTTATACATACAGAAGGATGGAGTTCTACCTCTTCTCCTATTTCTGCAGGATTCTCATCAGAGATGAAGCTTTCGCCATATATTGTGTTAATGGAGACTGAATCATCTACATGGTTATCATGAAATGCTCCAACTCACACATCCATACCATCACTACATGATGCCCATTGCTTCAGAAGATATCTGAGGGACAATCTTCATACTTGCTACACCTGGCTCTTTACTCTGCTTTGTGTTTTCTGTTCTGAATCTCAAGACAGTATTTTACAAGACATTTTAGATACATCCTACTCAAGACAAGTGGTATTACGGTATAATACAGCAAAAAGGTTGTTCCTAGACTTCTTGGCATGGTAATTACTAATGTTCAAATTTAAGAGAATCCTCAAGGGGAAAGGAAGACTAAAGAAGAAGATGCAACCTTGGAGACAGCAGTATACAATGACATTGCCCCTATAAGACGACTGTATATACTTGACTATAAGTCGACCTCACATGTATAAGTCGAGAGCAGGTTTTGGGGCAAAATTTGTAGACTTTGATATAACCCATGTATAGGTCAAGGGTGAAACAAAGGATGTAAAGGATGAAAGAAAGGAAAATGATGCCAAAGCACACTGCTCTTTTCCTACCCAGACCTTTAAAAAGGCCAGAATTAGTACTGCAGCCACTGGACATACAACTTTTTTTCTCTTGTTGTTCGCTGGCAGAACAAAGACTTTTGAAAAAGTGGGTCAGAAAGATTGGCCGATTAGCCGTGCTGTAGATGTTGTTGCGTGCCTTCAAGTCGTTTCCCACTTATGCCGACCCTAAAGCCACCATGTCATGGGGCTTTCTTGGCAAGATTTGTTCAGAGGAGGTTTGCCATTGCCTTCCCCTGAGATGAGAGAGTGTGACTTGCCCAAGGTCACCCCAGTGGGTTTCATGGCCAAGGCAGGATTCAAACCTTGGTCTCCAGAAACATAGTCCAGCACTGAAACCAAACTCAGACTGTTCTCTAATGCCACCTCAGACACATCTACACTCAGAGGATGGAGGAGTCTCTTCCTTTGGAGGTTTTTAAATAGAAGCTAGATGGCCATCTGTCAAGGGTGCTTTGATTGTGAGTTCTTGTATGGCAGAATGGGGTTGGACTGGATCTGCAGGGGAAAGAGTAGAGGGATTCAATACTTTTAGGTTCTCTCAGGATGGACTAAGCTCTTACCTTTCGCCACTCTACTCAGAAAAGGAGATGGTTCCTTTTAAAATAAAAGTTAAGGTACACTCACCCATGGATAAGTCAACCTAGGGTTTTGGATCTATTTTCTGACTAAAATTTCTACATTTATACATGAGTATATACCATTATTGTAGTAGTATATTCCAACAGGAGGGCATGCTCTATGTAGCTAAGATGGGAATGTTAGAGTTCAGGAAGAAGTTTGCAATGGGAGTCATTTTGTGTGTACACAGGCATGTGTACAATGTGTACAAATATAGTGGACCCTTGTTATATGCTGGGGTTTGGTTCCAAGATCCCCCGTGGATAACAAAATCTGTGGCTCAAGTCCCATTAAATATAATGACATAGCAAAATGCTGTCCCTTATAAAAAAAGGAAAATCAAGGTTTGATATTAGAAATTTATACTTTTTTGGAACATTTTCAAACCGTGGATGCTTGAATCCATGTATAAAAAAATCAGTGTATAAGAAGGACCAACTATATAGACCTCAACTCCAGTAGAGACATCCTTTGAAAACCACACCACCATAAAGCAATAGCAGCAGCGGCAGCAGACACAAACGTCATTGAGACCTTAGAGCTGGAGCAGAACAGCATTGAAAGCAGAGTACCAATTTAGAGAAAACTTGCTCTGGGCCCTTTTCATAGACATTGCCAGGGAAATGCCCGAGGGGAGCACAGCCAGTTGCACTACTGTGTTTTCCAGTCCTGCACAAGCCATACAATTTAGTAAAGCTGCAGGGCTTCTGGAGCAGAGGAATAGGGGTAACAGAGACAGTTTGCCCTGGCTCCTACAAAGCAATGGTTCCCCTAAATCGGTTCCTCCGAACACCAGTGGCCCTTGCTCTGATCCTGCCACACTGCCTGCCAGAATATCTAGTACAGTTGGCTCTCCATATTGGCAGACTAGCCATCCATGGATTGGAACAGCTGTGGATGGCCCTGCCCATTATTGCCAATGGCAGCACATGCATGCAGTCATACACACATCATGCATCCATTGACAATAAGGAGAACTGAGGTCACATGATTTTTAATATGGGGGCAGGGAGAGGCTGGAACAAAACTCTGCTGATATGGAGGGCTGACTGCATTCATTTAAATTGATTTTTAAAATAGGAAATCATAGGTGAAAAGTCTCACTTGCAGTCCATTCAAGCAGCTATTCGTACACACACCCAGTTTTTTGCATGTGTCCCCCCTGCTCCCCGGCAACATCACACCGACCGATCCCAGATCCCATAAACACCCAGGGGACTTGGTATTTGATTTTTTTATTTTTCTTCTTTTAAAAATAATATCTTTTTATTAAATCAATCAAAGAAGCATAATTGTTGTTGCTGTTGTGTGCCTCAACATCATTTTTGTATTCATGGCAACTCTAAGGTGAACCTTTCACAGGCAAGTTTCTTCAGAGGAGGTTTGCCATTTCCATCCTCTGAGGCTTAGTAATAATATTTTTAACATAATCTAATAATACACACATACAAATAGACCTTTTTTTTCTAGATCTAAAAATACGTATGGAAAAATCCCAAAAGACTAAAACAAAACAAAACAAAAAAATCCTACCCAAACAAAAGAGAAAACATACACTGAACACTAGACAAGGTAGAAAGGGAAATGATGACTTCCAGAAAATCTGACTATGTCCATTTAAACAATGTTATCATAGTTCATTTACACTATGTTTTCTAACTCTCTTTTACTTATTCTAAGATTTTTAAGCTTTTTCTGAATCTTCTGACTACAGTTTCTCAGGTCTGGAAATTCCAGTCATCTGAGTACAATATTATCATTTTCTAGGGTTTCTATGATATTAAAGATCTCTACCTGAAATGTTCACAAAGGCTGCAGTATGGTGAACAGCCTTCACCACAAAAAAGACTGGGGCTTGCGTCTGATAAGTTGATCTCTCGGATAACCTGGCCCTGTACTATACAGCCATTATAAGCCTGTAGTAAGACACAGTTGTTCCTTTGTTGTTGAACTCCAATCTCAATCGAACTTAGGCTGTTTAGACAACATTAAAGTAAAATGGCAGTGGCTTATCAACACCTAATGGAAGGATGCTCACATGCATCCAGCCCTCCTGGCCATAAACTGGTCCAGCTCAAAAGCCAGAGGAACATCAATGTCAAGCAAGGTTTTCCCTCTGTCTCTCCTCCCTCCACCCAAGCCCATTTTTTCTGTGTCAATGCAGGATGAAATGTTTAAACCTGGATTAAAAATGTAAAGTCCACTTTAGCTGAGAGCTTGCAAGAGTACATTTAAAGAAACCCTATAATGGGGAGGGACCCTAAATTACTGTTAATCCATGTTGCAAACAGATGTCAAGATGGGATGATAGTGATGCACAAACAGATTGAATTGAAAGAGGAGCCTGCTTCTTCACCAGTCTCTGGATAATTCTGCCACTAACTGTATTTATTCCTTCAATTGTTTCTGACATCAGAGTTTAGTGATGTTGGAATGTACTCCTGCTTTCCACAAAGGAATCATAAATGTGAATTTTAATGACAATGCTACACAACTTGATTCAGTTATGACCTAAAGGAAACACTCAGAAAAAAAAGGTCAAAATGCATTCTCTTTGATTAATTCACTCCAATTGCCCACCACAAATAAGGAAGAAGATCATCTAAATCATCAATGAACATTTTGTCAGGCTCAAAACTGAAGTTCAGTCCCTTGTGGATCGACATTCAACCTCTGCCCATCACCATCAGTTTACCCAAAAAAAATTAAAATATATTTCAAAGTAAAGAAAGACCAGACAACTGAATACGTTACATCTACCAAAAGGTAATAACAACAGAACAAGTTGCCAGTGTTGTAGCTAGGATACCACTGCTTTAATTCTCAAATGTTTAAGTAGCCCAGTTGTTACTAATTCTGCCTGAAGACATTTGTACTGAAGACATTTGACCTCCAGAATGAATATGGGACTTCAGCCATGTTTGAGACAAGACCCTTGTGTCACTTTTCCCATTTACCAACAGGCTCTTATCATACCATACTGACTGACACAGTTCATGTTTGAACAGTAACAGTAAAAACATAAATCGTTTTTATAAATGGCTGGGATGATGAAATAGAGGCATACGTGTCAAATCTTCAGATGACACTGACATGGGGCAGGGAGGGAGGAAGCTAATACCTCTGAAAGAAGCAGGTTTGAAGATGATCTGAACAGATTGGAGAGCTGAGCCAAAACTAACAAAATGAATTTCAGCAAGAATACCTACCTGAAAAGTACTACATTTGGGCAGGAAAAATCAGATGTACAAACATGATATCAGTGACACTTGGCTTGACAGCAGTACATGTCAAAAGGATATAGGCATCTTGGTAGACCACAAACTTAACATGAGTCAACAGTATAGTATGAGAAGCCATGCAGTTGTAGGCAGCACTGACAGAACTGCAGTGTTCAATTTAAAGGACACTAATAGTACTGTAAGACTATTCTTCTTTGCTCACACCTCACCTATGATATTGTATGTAGTTCTAGGCACCATGGTTTATTGACCCACTAGAATGTATACAGAGTGGCCAACCAAGATAGAATAATAGAATCATAGAGATAGAAGGGAGCACAATCCAGCCCAATCCCTTGCCATGCAGGAATACATCATCAATGCACTCCTGCCTCTGTTTAAAAACCTCCAAAGAAAGAGACTCCACCACACTCTCAGGCAGCATGTTTCACTGTCAAACAGGGAACTGGGAGCTTCCTAATCTTCCTAATGTTTAAGTGGAATCTCTCTTCCTGTAGATTGAATCCCTGAAGCAGCATAAAACAAGCATGTTCCTTCTTCAATGTGACATCATTTCAAATATTTAAACATGGCTATCACAATCTCCTCTTCTTCAGGCTAAATATACCCAGCCCCCTAAGACACTCCTCATAAGGCATAGCTTCCAGATCTTTTATAATTTTGGTTGCCCTCCTCTGGACACATTCCAACTTGTCAATATTCTTCTTGGTTTGTGGTGCCCAGAACTGGACAGTCAGTGAGGTCTGACTAAAACAGAATAAAGTAGTACTATTACTTCTCTCGAACTAGACACTGTACTCCTATTGATGCAGCCTAGGATCATATCGGCTTTCCTAGCTGCCGCATCACACTGTTGACTCATGTTCAGCATATAGTCTACTGAGACTCCTAGATCCCTTTCACATGCACAGCTGTCAAGCCAGGGATCAGCCATTCTATATTTGCGCATTTCATTTTTACTGTCCATGGGTAGTATCCAACATTCTTCACATTCATTTTATTAGTTTTGTCCCAACTCTCTAATCTCTAATCTGTTAAAATCATTTTGAATTTTGATCCTATCCTCTGAGGTATTAGCATTGTTGTTGTTGCTGCTGCTGCTGTTGCTCTGTGTCTCCAAGTCATTTCTGACCTAATTTGATGTCATTTGCAAATTTCATAAGCACATCATCTATTCCATCATCCAAGTCATGATAAAGATTTTGAACAGCACTGGGCCCAGGACAGAACCATGTGGCACCGCACTGGTCACTTCTCTCCAGGATGAAGATAAGCCATTGTTGAGCACCCTTTGGGTTCAGCTGGTCAACCAATTACAGATACACCTAACAGTTGCATTCATTGCCTAGCCCACATTATACTAGCTTGTTTGCAAGAATATCATAAGGGAACTTGTCAAAGGCCACACTGAAATCAAGATACACTACATCCACTACTTCTCCTTCGTTTACCAGGTTTGTATCTCCATCAAAAAAGAGATAAAATTAGTCTGGCATGATTTGATTTTGACAAACCTATGTTGACTTTTTTAGTGATCACGGTGATCCTTTCTAAGTGCTTACAGACTGTCTGTTTCATGATCTGCTCTAGAATCTCTCCTGTTATTAATATCAGACTGATATTAACTGTTTGGTAATTGTTTGGGTCCTCTTTTTCCCCCTTTTTTAAAGATTGGGACATCTGCCTTCCTCCAATCTGCTGGGACTAGTCTTGTTCTCCACAAACTCTCAGAGATTAAAGGGAGAAATGGCAGTAGTTCAGAGGTGATTCACTTGTGTTGTATGCAGCAGTCTCATAGTAATCTTTGACATCTCTAATTAAAAATTATCAGGTAGCAAAAGATGTGAAAAACCGGTGCCTAAGATCTTTAAGAGCTGCTGCCAGTAAGACAAAACAATGCTAGGCTACTTGCACTGAGAGCCAATTTGGTATAGTGGTTATGAAGTCTGGGTTCAATTCCCCATTCAGCTGTGATGTTCATATGTGAACATTAGCAAGTTAATCTTCCTCAACCTGATCTACCTCACAGCATTTTTGGAAGGATAAAAATGGGGATGATGACCGTAACACCAACTCTGTGCTCTTTGGAGAAAAGGAAAAAACAACAACATCCAAATAAATAAATCAATAAAATGGGCAAATCATCTGATTTGGTCCAAAGCAGTTTCCCATCTGCTATGAGAACAGAATGCTGGATTAGAGAGAGACAGATGAGGAAAGTGAGACCTCTCCAACACCCCCAAAATATTGTGTTTGTATTTCTTGCCCCAATACTCTCAGGGAGAATTTTACAACACACACACACTCATATCCTACTGGCACCTTAAGTCTAGAACAGGCATTTCTTGAAGCAGGAAGCAGACCAGAAATGCACAAAATGGGTTCCATTTTTTCTCTCTATTATAAAAAAGAATAGCTCTGAGGCTAAAATGGGACAAGAGGGGCCAGATATATGATATAATAGTGCCCTCTGCATCCTAAGGGGCACGTTGAGGCATTTGGGGCCAAAAATGTAATTTCATAAACTTGGGTTTGCTTGTTGTTGCTGTTGTTTACAAAATTCCCAGGTGTGAAGTGGTGGGGTGTTGCCCCCCCCCCGATCTTCTTGTAGGGCAGCTTCTGACAGTTGTTCACCTCTGACAGAGAGCAGTGGTCTGAACCAATATGATTCTTCTAATCCTCTTAAAAGAGCCCAGGGGCTACCTTTAGGTATAGCAGAATGGACCGTGTGCCCTGCAAAATGTTGGAACTGTAACTCCCCTCACAACTGTCTATGCTGATGAAGGTGACATCCGGGAGGCTACGTTATAGGCCCCTATTAAAAGGCAATCACCAATAGGTAACTGAAATCAAGTATCACCACAACTGCAGGGTTTTTTTCCCTGTTGGAAGAGAGAAATGTTAATTCACAGAAATTTGTCTGGTGATCCTATAAGTGAGTGTTTCCCAA
The DNA here is from genome assembly GCF_019175285.1 of Sceloporus undulatus. Classification (NCBI taxonomy): domain Eukaryota; kingdom Metazoa; phylum Chordata; class Lepidosauria; order Squamata; family Phrynosomatidae; genus Sceloporus; species Sceloporus undulatus. The sequence continues at coordinate 7,231,352 of NC_056530.1, forward strand.
ACTTTGATCCTCCAGGTGTTTTGGACATTTACTGAGTTCCCTGGGGCTTTTGGGAGCTGACATCCAAAACACCTAAAGGACTAAAGTTTGAAAATCACTGCTGTAAGCTTTCATTTGATGTGAGTTTTTCTCATGTTACCATGCTCCCAAGTTCATCTGAAACTTACAGTTGAAACAAGGAAACTAAGCATTTGGTGATCACCTGTGAATGCATCCTTTGAAATCTTTGTTGGAAGCCCTTTCAAAGAGGCTGTCAGGATGAAGACCTCATGGGAAGCATATACATGATGGGGAGAAACACCTGGAGAAGTACATTTGCCCATATATTTTATCTTTGATGCAACCACAACTGACATTCATTCAATCAGTCACAAAGTACTCATCAATGCTTATCAGAACAATACATCGGGCAAACAAGTCAGTCCCTGCACCAGAGGACATAAATGGACATAAATCAGACATTAGGAATGAGAATACACAAAAACCAGTGGCAGACCATTTCAATCTCCCTGGGCATTCCATCTCAGTGGTCATTGAACAAAAGAACTAGACTAGAAAGAGAAACAGCAGAATTAGAGTTCATCCACACAACTAGTCCTTGAGCAATGGCTTGAACAAAGATAATGGCTTCTTGGCACATTACACACATTTCAACACTATCTGGCCATATCCTCGGGGGGTGTCCTACACCCATCTATTCTCCCCATCTATAGGCTAGTTTCCAAAGCCAAACTGATCTTGACATGTCATTTTCATACATAAAGGTTAGTTCCCAATGCCTTTGTTCAGTAACAACCATCGTTAAAACTGGACTTGGTACTTCATTTCCATACACAAAGGATTTTTTAAATCAATTGACATTTTCACATACCAATGGCATATATATGTCTGTCCCTGGTTTCTACTCCACCAAATGCATCTGAGGCAGTACACTTAAGGCTATGAAAGCTCATGTTGCCAACTTCTTTTTTTCAGATAGTCTCAAAGGTGCTACAAGATATCTCTACATACTCATTCTAAGCTCTGGTACTGGATAGACAAAATCTGAACAAATTGGCCATGCAAATTTGATTGATGCATGTTGGATTTCTACAAACCATAGATGTTCCAGTAACACATTCCCATCCCCCTTCATACAGTGGCCTAGCTTAAGGAGAGTAGCATCTGATAGGCACCAAACTACATTTCCATATCTACTTTTACTGACAAGTAAATGATCCTTTGAGTAGTACAGGTTAATCCTGAAGTGCACAACAACATACTGGCATTGGGGAAAACGGTTTCCCCTCTCTTCCTTTGGGGATCAGAAACTTGCCATGCTGGGGGATTCTGGAAATTGTTGTCAAAGGTGTAACGTTTCTAGATTCTGTGAACCACACACCTATGGGCACAGAGAAAGAGATTACTCAGCGAAGTAGTTCATACAGTAGCTTACCCCTTTCATTATCAGTTTCACAGAATGTAATAGGAAAACATGATAAGAAATTATTTCCATTATATTTTGTGTACTCTAATAACCACCTAGGAGTCCCATTAGCCATATAATAACTAATTCAGATTGGCTCATACAATTCTTTTTTATTGGAAACAGACTCTTTTCAACCAAAGAGACATACCATTTAAAGAACATGTGCTATTCACATTTGGTTCAAAATCACAAGAACGTTAGTAGAAGTTTAAGCTCTGGGTTTCATTGTGAGGCTAACCTCCTCGCTATAAATGTCTGGACACAATAAGCCTGAGCTCAGCACCACTATATTCATCAGGTTTTAGGATATATGTGCATGTGTGTATTTGTGACTGTGCGTGCACAAAGCGATATATATAAAACCCATATGGCAGCACTTCAACCAGCTCCACTTCTGGACTGTCTCCAAGATGAACTGTAATAGAGAAGTCACTGGAAACCCATTGACTGCTTCTTTTCTTCTCAGAAGCCAAGGCAGAATGCCAAGGAATCTGTCTTTCTGGTCAATCTCATAGTCTACCACATCAGTTCACCATTCTTTTATAAATCAAGTTCCTATAAAACTGAAGGAAGGCACTTGCTGGTCCTTCCCACTAAGAGCTGCCAGGAAGAATCAAGTAGCAATGAGAAGAACCATTTACACTGAAAAAGTTCTGCTTATCAGCATTCAGCTTGTAGAGCAAAGTGGGTCCTCAGCCCAAACAGGGAATTAGTAAAGTTAACATTATTCCTAGAATCATAGCATCTTGGAGTTGGAAGAGACCACAAGCGCCATCCAGTCCAACCTGCTTGGACTATCCTTAATTTAGTATTCAGTTTTATGTCTTTGTGCTTTTGTCTAGAATCAAAGCATTCTCGATGGAAGGCCCTGCCCAGGTCCTACAAACTCAATTTTGTGGGGTCCTTGATTAAGTCTATCAAAATGTAATGAAATCTTCCTCTTTTCCTATTGCCATCTATTTTACCTTTTTATCATCTTTTCTAAAGAATCATGTAGCCTCGTGATATAGCTAAAATGACCTCAGTTTGATCATTTTGGCTCTCAACCTTCTCTTCTCCAGGCTAAACATACCCAGATCCCTGAGCTGCTCCTCATAGGGATGGCTTTCAGAAGAAGATGAAAAGAAAAAAAGACAACACACAACTAATACACAGTAAGGCTTTGATCCCCCGCCCCCACAACATGACTGTAATGAAAAGATTACTCTGTTCTTGCAGACAGAGGCTGCTGGGCTTGTAACAGCAGTTTTATTATTAAACTCATACAAAGTACCCAAAATTTTCTAAGCACTGTATAGAAATAAGAAATCCAATGCTCCCTGCATCAGTAATGCTTCATTATCGACTGCCCCACACTACAACCCAGATACCACAACAATCCTTTCAAAAATTAATCATAATCTAATGTTGTGGGGAGGGGGAATAACTACTTCATATGTCATAAGACTTCCAATTTACAGGTAACCCTTTTTGTTATAGGTTTTCAAGTCAACTACAACTTACGGAGACCCTATCATAGGATTTTCTTGGTAAGATTGTTCACAGGGATATGTCATTGCCTTCCTCTTAAGCTGAGAGTGTATGACTTGTCCAAGGACCCCAATGGGTTTCCCTGGCTGCGCAGGGACTACAACTCTTATAATTCCTGCCAACTGGCCTTGATGTTTCAAAACTATCCAGAGACCAATGTTTTGTCATTCCCAATCTAAAAGTGATTGTACAGAGACTCAGTTTCTGTATTTTCAGCCACAGTGACATGGCTAAGTGTTCTCCTAGAGTTCCAGTTCAGCACGTAACACTCTATACAACAGTGGCTTTCCACAGATAAGCCTGACCAGTCAAAAATACTGCCAGGATTCACTGTAATTATAGGGTACCAGTCCAAAATGCTACCAAAGCATCCTCCAGGGTTCACTGTAATTATAGTGTGCCATACTCTGACTGGATAAATATACTCCCTCCTCATTTACTATGGTGATAACATGAGGCAGTTGTATACAGCGCAACCTAGACCAGGGATGGGCATGCAGTGAGGCAGGCCAATTTTGGCACCACTGGACTCTCAAGAGGCCACAATTTTGCTTTGGGCAGCAGACAAAAGTGACATTTCAAGTGTCTGGAAGTAACTTCTGGCCACTTTCAGACTCTCTCTCTCTCTCTCTCTCTCACACACACACACACACTGTTTTAGGGTGTTTGAGAGATTGGCAACTCTGAAGTAGCCTTTAAGGCCAAAACTGCTCCCCCAAGAAGAGTTTTTCAGCCAAATAAACACAGAGGGATATAATGAGGACATAAGCTGAACAATTCTTACTTTTAACCTACAGGAACTATTGCCTGCCTGCAGGAGCTAATGAAATATATTTTCATTTATTTATTTTACTTTGGAGTGAACTATGTCCCTCTAATAATGCACATACTTGATTCTCTTTTTGCTCCTTTATGCTACAAGAAGCATTTTCACCTATACCATTCAAAGTTGGCACAGAAAATGTGCGCCTGGGTTCACCCAAATCATCATCACCACCACCACTATGTAAAGTGAACACACTGCTATTCAAGCCAATTTCCTTTCCCTAAATCACTTCATCTACAAAACTGGTAGTGGAACCAGGAGTACAAGATTCTTAGTGAGATTCTCTTCCACCTCAACATTTTGTTCATCATCTCTTTGCTCAAGAGCGAAGTTTCGTGTAAGAAGCTTTGAGCTGGCACTGTGTATATGGTTTGTTTAATCCTCTTGGAATCTTTTAATGTCACTGTGGAACTCCCTCCCCGCCTGGGTGAGCCACTGCCTCCTCTTTACTGGTTAGGTGGTCAGTGCTGAAGGAAAAGGCAGCCCCTCTTCAAAGAAAATAATACTGTACAGAACATTATTTCTCTAGAAGGAAAAAAGGAAGGAAGGAAGGAAGGAAGGAAGGAAGGAAGGAAGGAAGGAAGGAGCCCAGGACTGACATCCCATTCACCAGAGAGCCCTGTTTGCTCACAGCAATGCAATTGGGATCCAGCATCCCTTTCCCTGACCTGAATTATCTTGACATTTATCAGCACTTAAAGGACTCATCCAGATTGGTGAACAACCTCAAGAGTTGTACCTGGAAATATGTCAAGATTGTTTTTGAAAAAAATCCAAATGTCACATATTCTGTTTTAGTCTATGTAATTTCCTGTGAATTCCTAGGACTAGCTATGATACAGTGGGCCCTTGTTATCTGCTGGAGTTTGGTTCCAGGACCCCCCGTGGATAACAAAATCCATGAATGCTCAAGTCCCATTAAATATAATGGCACAGCAAAGTAGCGTTCCATATATAAAATGGAAAATCAAGGTTTGCTATTTGGAATTTATACTTTTTTGAATATATTTCAGGCCGTGGATGCTTGAATCTGTGGATAAAAAATCCATGAATAAGAAGGGCCAACTGTATTTTAAATTCAAAGTTGGAGGTGTTTTTGCAATAGAGGCAGGGATCAACACTTACACCTGTGACTATAGTCTGTCTTTCTCTGTAATCCTGGGCAGCCCCACTGGTGATACTGTGAATGGAGGAGCTGCCATCACTAGAGAAATTTGTAGGGGAGGAAAGCCTGTCCACCCCTCATTTAAGCCAAGAAAGAAAAGAACAACTCCAGGAATAAATGAATTCTGACTGGATGCCAAGGTGAGAGCAATCACTATGGGGAGAAACAGAATTGTGTGACCATTATCAGGAATAGCAACCATCTGGAGGAAACCCCAGACAATTTTTAGGCAAAGTCCACCAATTTCTAGAGCATTCTCTTCTGGCTTATAATGCTGGATTCTAAATCTGGGCAAGGGACAGCAAGCAAAATGTGTAAGAAACATGTTCACAAGCAAACTGAACCAAAGTGCAGAGCTGAAAGTCCTATTTTAGTTTTATTCATATGTGCAAAATCTCAGTTTTCATCCTAAGTCTAAAAAGACATTTTGTGGGGAATGACACCCTGAATTGAAAATACATCCAACCAGGGACAGAGATCCAGTGTAGCATAGCAGCTTGAGTGCTGGACTACTACTCTGGAGACCAGAGTTTGATTCCTAGCTTGGCCATAAAACCTAGTGGGTGATCTTGGACAAGGCACATGCTTTCAGCCTCAGATGAAAGCAATGGCAAGCCTCCTCTGAACAAATCTTGCCAAGAAAACCCCTTGATTGGTTCACTTTAGGAACCACTTGAAGGCTCAGAACAACAATAGGCACAACTCCATGTTGCAGAGGGACTGGCGAGATGATCCCTCTCCAGACACAGGCTTAGCTGGTGGCAGTGTCTGTCATTCTTGAAGCTGTCTGCTACTGCATCATAAGCTCTGGAGCATTTGACAGCAAGCTTCCTAGACCTAGCTGTTGCCACTTAGTTAGCCCATGTCACAGAGAGGAGAGAACTGAGAAGGCACAACAGAAGTCTGTGCTGGTGGTCTCTACTGTGACACTTAATCCTAGGATGCCAGGTGCTAACACCAGCCTTACATCCAAGCATTCCGAGTGAAACAGAAATACAACCCTAATTGTTAAACATACTGAATTCATGATTTAAAAGTAGCCATTTAATTGATTCAGATCAGGTCTATGACTAAACAGTGCACAATACAAATACTTTCTTTTTACCAGGAAATCAAAAAGGCTGCTCCTAAATCAAGGTGAGCTGTTTCTATGAAAGAGCATACTCTTGTACTAGTTTCAGAACAAGTTCTTTGTGTTGCTGATTTGAACTGTGTGTAGGACCAAAGACAGACTTGAATCTTCTTCCTCATCAGGAGAAAATGAGCTCATGATGAGCTACTATTCCTAATTATGCTTTATATGACAAGAAAGTGACCCTGTCCATCATAGCCAGATTTAACACAGACTGGGTCAAAAACCTATGAAAAGGGTGATCAGTCACACTGCGATTACAGAGGTCCATTGTCTGCACAGTCTTTCATTTCTGTGCCTTAACCTTTCCTAAATCCATCTCTCACGAAAGCAGCATTCATCCTTGGCAGAACAGTTGAAAGGACACATATAAACAATTTTCAGAGCCCTGCAAAAAGGGTACAGTTAATCTGTCTTAATAGTTAAAGTGGCAAGCTGCTGATCCTTTAAGTGTCTGGTGGAACTACTCTGGGCTGAACAGCAAATAGGAAAGCAAGCAGCAGCCATGTATTGGGTCAGATCATCAGTCCATCCAACCCAGACTTGTACAGGCTCACAGATCTTTCTGAATCTGGCCACAGATCTTTTTCAGCCTTGAATCTTGGTATCTCATCTTCATTTCCATTTATATCCCACCTCCCAACCCTTTGCCCAATAACAGGCCTTAAGGCCGCTTATAACATATTAAAAGCAGCACAGATTTTAAAACTTCAATACAAGTATAATATGCTTATTTAAAAGTTAGTTAATTTATAAAGTTACAAACATTAACATTTATCAAGATACTATTTGTTGTTATTATTAACTGCCCTCCAGTCCACTTTGAAGCTTATCGCACTCACTTTTGCCCCCAAACTGGGCACAGGCAGGGGACACACGTGGCTGAGAAAAAAAACATTTTATCGTACACCACACTGTCCCCAAGGTGGCCCCATACAATTGCCTGGCACCAAGCTATCATCAATCAGAGCTCAGGTGCTTAAATTTTGAAAGACGGAAGCTTTCCAGCAGAGCAAAATCACACGGCTGAGCCCTGACTGGGGACGGCTTCATGCCAGGTGATTCAATGGGGATGCCTTGGGGACAGTGTAGCATGCAATAAAAGGTGTTTTCCCTTGACCATGTGCATCCCCTACCCATGCCCAGATCAGGGGCAAAAGTGAGTGCAACCCTTTGACTTGTGGCAACCCTGTGGATGAGACATCTCCAAGCCCCCCTTTGTCCTCAACTGCTCTGCTCCAGTTACATTCTTGCCTGGAGTATTATTATTATTATTATTATTATTATTATTATTATTATGTTTATTTATATATAGCGCCTTAGGCTTTACATAGCGCTTTACAAAGGAGAAAAACAATCCAAAATAAAAACAAAAGCCTGCCAATGGTGCACAATCTAAAACCACAAAGATGATTATAAAATTACTCTCAGAAGTTGGTGCAGGGTGATTCCTGTTTGACTCTTATGTCATTGGTCTTTGGGATCCTTTGGGGTTCTGTCTTGTCCCCTATGCTATTTAACATATAACTGAAACTGCTGGGAATGGCTGTTGTTGCTGCTGCTGCTGTTGTAATGTGCCTTCAAGTCATTTTCAATTTATGGCAGCCCTAAGGTGACCCTATCATTAGGCTTTCTTGACAAGATTTATTCAGAGGTGCTTTGCCATTGCCTTCTCCTGAAGCTGAGAGCATCTGACTTGCCCCAGGTCACCCAGATTACGCTGCCCAAAAATTGTATTTTGGATACTGGTCTGTACAGTAGGATTCAGTGAAGCTTTTTTCAGAAAAGCCAAAGGTTCTCAGAAAACTTTTGTTTCTGAAAAAGACTCTCTAGAAAAGACAATAATGCTGGGTGAAGTTGAGGGCAACAGGAAAAGAGGAAGACTGCATTCCAGATGGAAAAACTCAGAAAAGCCAAGACCGTGAATCTGCAAGAGCTGAGCAGGGAGGCTGAGGACTGGATGAGTTGGAAGTCTCTCATTCATAGGGTAGCCATAAGTCAAAGACAACTGAAAGGCAGTTAACGACAACAAATTTCACACTGTGTTCAAAGAACATATGATTCAAACAGGTGCAGTAATAATCAACTGAAGTTTTGCTATGATAGGAAAATCCATAAACACCACTTATTCAGTTACATTTGGTTAACTCCCACCTTTCAAGAGTTAAAAAGAAAAAAATAAAGAAAAATGTGGCAAATAATACCTTATATTACATGTACTGGATCAATTCAGATAATGTTGTCATTATAAGTAAGTTATTTTTAGCCACATACTTGATACAACAAGAAACACTATATCCATTTACTTGATGAATCATGCAGTACAAATCAGGATGAACAGAAGAAAGATATAGGAGTAGATCTCGCTGTGATTTGTAATAGATCTAACAAGCTTCCCAATTCTCAATTACTTACTTTCAAGAAGCAGAAAAGTAAATGACTTAATTTTCCAGGTTCTGATCTGTGTGATCTTATGGTGGCCAGTCAGATGTCTATGGGAAGTCTACTCATCAAGCAGATATAAGTAAAACAGTAGGCAAAAAGGTAAAGGTAGTCCCTTGACATGAATGTTTACTTGTAACTGACTGTAGGACATGGTGCTCAATTCCATTACTCTGCCAAAGAGCCAGCATTGTCCAAAGACTTCTCTGGTGGGCATGTGGCCAGCATGACTGCACTGACCACTGTTACCTTCACACCGAAGTGGTACCTATTTATCTACTTGCATTTACATGCAGTATCCTCCTTCTTATGCTCCCAGCAACTGATATGCAGAGACATATTTCCTTTATTTGTTGTTGTGTACCATCAAGGCGTTTCTGACTTACAGTAACCCTAAGGCAAAGCTATATGGGGTTTTCTTTGCACAATTTGTTCAGAGGAAGGTTGCCTTTGTCTTCCCCTGACTCTGAGAGAATGAGGTTTATCGCATGGGCCCTAAAACAGGCACCTTGCGTTCCAAAACGGGTGCGCGCATGAGTGCGCACGGAACGGGATGGGGCTAAGAATGGAGTTTACCGCACACTGGAATGCCACCGCTGCCGCTGGGTGTTCCAATCATGTTCTGCATCCATTCCAGAGGGCGCAATTTCTGAGAATGCTTTGGAACAGTTTTCAGAAATCGCACCCTCTGGAACGGATGTAGGATGCTATTGGAATGCCTGGCGGCAGCAGCGACATTCCAATGTGCAGTGAACTCCATTTTTAGCCCCATCCCATTCCATGCACGCCCATGTGCGCCCCCATTTTGGAATGCAATGGGCACGTTTTAGGGCCCGTGTGATAAACTTCAATGTGACTTTCTCAAGGCCACCCAGGTGTTTCCACAGCTAAGGATGGATTTGAAGCCTAGTCTCCAGAATTGCAGTCCAATGCTCAGTCCGCTACATCATGCTGGGTCTATGCTGGGTCTTCAATTTTCCACTGATAATTTACAGCTATATAAAACTGCAGGTGCATGTTGGTCCATTGAAAAACAATCTAAAAGCAACAACAGTGTAGTTAGTATTTTCATTTGGACCAAGTAAAACTCAGAGTGGTAAAAAATAATAATTGAACTCTCCCAAATTCCAGCATGGTCATTAAAGATACAGGCAGAGTATGTTTGGTTAATTCACTAACATCTTTTCTCCCCATCACTACCTTTTTTGCATTACTTGTTTGAAGGAGGAATATACACAGCAATTGAGGGAAGAGGACAATACTGAACCCCCACCCAAATAGTATCCAGCCCTAGTATCCAACATCAGGAGAAACCAGGTATTATCAAAGGAGCGGACGACAGTGGAATTGTTTCTCTGTGTGTTTCTCCTTCACAAAAACCCTATTTAAGGCCAAGTCTAAAGTGTCCTGAGACCCTCCTGGGTTACTTTTGAACTTCTGGGTTTCTGTGTGTGTTGTTTGCCTTCAAGTTGTTTCCAACTTATGGCGACCCTGGAGCTAACCTAGGTTTTTCTTGGCAAGTTTCTTCAGAGGGGGTTGTCATTGTCATCCTCTGAGGCTGAGAGACTGTGACTTGCCCAAGATCATGCAGCGGGTTTTCAGGGCCAAGTGAGGATTGAAACCCTGCTCTGCAGAGTCATAGCCCAACACGCAAACCACTATGCCACACTGGCTTGTTTGAGTTTCTGCATAATTATATACAACTGCACAACCATAAAATACTTAAACAATAAAACCAAAATTTGAACTTTAACAAAATTTAATCAGAAAGGAAAAAAATAATGTGATTAGACTGAAACAAAATTCTATTTATTAAAAAAAACACATTAGTGGGTTTATATTTTAAAAATGGTTTGCATCCTTTGCATAGTTTAATTAAATTTTCTCCCAGAGAATAAGCATGCTATGACTGAAAAGCTATTAAGCAGATAACCATTCCCAGGGAATATGGCCCAAGGGGTGGAGTATTGGCGACTCTATCAGCCAAGACCAGCTCAGCTGCAAAGTGGTAACCTTTCCAGTTAAATTTACCAAACCATCATCTGACATGAAACATTACTCTTCTTAATGGCCAATCCGAGAACATAAAAGGCTTGCACAAACTATGGCTCCTGGGCAAAGATCTGAAAAATGGCAGATCCCACCTCCTGCTAAGCAGAATGAATGGAACTCTCTCTACCTCAACTAGTGTAAACTGAGCTAGACAGGTAATAGAATCATCACCTCTGCATTCAATGTGGCATTGAGTTAGGCTCATGTTAACAGCTAGCCAATACCTTGATGCCTGTGGGATACACTGGACATGCCTGTAATTTCCAAATAATCAGTTAACATGCACGGGAGTTTGCTCCTTCTCTGCCTCCTTCTCACCTCCACAAAAACTGCTTTGGACTGTTTCCTCCATTTGCCAAAGGAAATTATGAACCTACTGGGTGACCCTGGAGAAGTCATAATTTTTCAGCCTCCGAGAAAGGAAAGGACAAACCTGAACAAATTCTGCCAATAAAACCCTTGCCTTAGGGTCAAAGTAAGTCAAAAATGCCTTGAAGGCACATGACAACAACAACAACAACAACATTATGGTCTTTAGCTAATACAAAAATAAAATTAATAAAATTTAAAGATGCAACTATTCTGTCTCCATATGATAGGAACCTAGGAAGCTGTATTATATTAAACCACTATTTAGCGCATGACTGCTTATAACATGAATGTGGCAGTCCAGATGCTGCTGGAACCCAATCCCATCAGTCTCAGATGCCTGCATTGCATACTCTCCAACCATCATGAGTTGGCTGGGACAATCCCAATTAATTTTCTGGCATCTCACATTTCTAGGTACTTACACAATGTCCAGTTTCTCTCTCCTCCTCCCACTTTCCCCTTTATGTCCTCAGTTGTTTCAATTGTGGTAAACTCAGTTCAAAGTGCAAGAGAAGTATGGACTCAATTAACTGGTTGGGGCAGTGGCACCACTAGTGTAGTGAAGGGGATTCGGAACGTACCAGGTGACACCACTGCTCCTCAAACATCTGCATTTGGCTAGCAATGGGTTATGCAACTCTCATCTCTCCCTTTAAAATGCTAAAGAGATGGGGTGAGTGGAGTGAGGCTCAGTACAAGCAAAAAGCAGAGGCCCCTGTTGTTGTTGTTGTTATTTTTAAAAAAAAACATTTTAAAATTTTAAAATATACTTTTACATTTTTCTGTAAGAACATCACATTTTGCCAAATTTTCAATTTAACCATATGGAACTATATACGGTATATGTGTGTGTGTTTGAGTGTGTGTGTGTGTGAATGCATTTAGACTGTGTGTATGATATTGTAATTTAAAGCTATAATTTTAATTTTGCAAGTTGTTTATGTCACAAGTATTACCATTACATTCAGTGATATACAGAAATTATGGTTTATAAGTAGCATTAGTACAAAAAAAATTCCTAAGGATTTTGTATGGTTTGGCATGGGAGAAGGACAAGTGTGTGTGTAGGGGGGTGACACCATGAGTTACCGCACTGGGTGATGGCAACCCTGGTGATGCCACTGGTCAGGAATGGATGTAGAATCTTGACTTTCCTATTGGGCTCAGAAACTATCAAACTACTTCAGCCTCTCCTAGCTTGTGTGCTCTTCCTCATTAATTACTTTTGCCATCTTGACCACACTCTGATGTTACTTAACCACACATAGCCTGATGTATGACCTTCTGCCTCCTGAACTATTGTTGGGTATGATGGAATATTGCCAGTGTTGAAGGAAGAATTATTTGGTTAGCTCCTGAAGGTAGATTGCATGCTTTGCTACTTTATTCTTCACTCGGGCATAAAAAGACCTTGCACCCACCACACACACATGCACACTCATGCAAAGACAATTTGCACAATCCCAGTCCAGCATGGAGGGTTACAGGTTGGTTAGTCCTGCTTTACCATTTCGCCCCTCCCCTCTCCAGTTCCATTTGAAGTCTGTGCGATTACTTTAATTCTGAATAACCATTTAAGGAGACGGGGCCTCAGAAGCTGCTTACAGAGAATAATGCGCTGGGAAGTTAGAAAAACACTCAGCTTACAGGCTGGCAATGAGACAAGGCAAAAAATATCAACACTGTCACTGCTGGATGTAAACAGGTCCAACCATAATGGAGCAGCCTGCCTGGCATTCCATTGTCAGAGGACTTCAGGAGACGCAAGACTGCTTCACACGTAAAAAGGCATTAAAAAACAAGGAAGGTCAAAGCTTGTTGGTATTGCTATTTAAACTGAGTCAGTTTGAAATGCACAGTTACTCTGAGTAAACGTGCCCAGGTTTGGGAGAACTATAAAAATGCATTTGCTGGAGGGAGGGGAAAAAATTCTGTGAATGAACCATTTAATTTTAATAGCTGATTTCACAAATAGCGGGAGGGAGAAGGAGCAAGCAACACAATGGAGATTATCAGACAGGGATGGGACAGGGACAGGATCACTGTCCTGTCCTTATTGTGATTTTGCTAAAGTACTTCATAGACGTCACACTTATCCTATCATTATCCTGCCACTGAAGTATTAATGCAAATTCCCATTAGTACAAAATGATAGGACAATTCCACTTCAATGACAGGACAATGACAGGATAAGCATGACATCATATGAAAATCTTTTGCATGATCACGGTCAATCGCAGTTCAATGATGGGACACTGACAGGATAAGCATGACATCATATGAAAATCTTTTGCATGATCACGGTCAATCGCAGTTCAATGATGGGACACTGACAGGATAAGCATGACATCATATGAAAATCTTTT
>NC_056530.1:7244714-7254374 GCF_019175285.1 Sceloporus undulatus
CACGATTACACCGAAAGGATGAGAAAAGGACAGGACAAGGACGTCCTTTTTCCCGTCTGATAATATCCTATGTCCTTTGGGGGTTTATGATTAGGGCTGCCAGATCTCAGCGCTTGGCCCCTATCCTCCAGCTTTAATGATCATTTCCAGGGAGTAGATAAAGCTGCAAATTCTCCAGTTTTGGTGGGTTCACTTCTGGGCAAAAGGCGAAGGCTGTGTGCAAATCTCAAGTTCAGCAAGCATAGCAGCAGTTTGCAAAAATGAGCAGTGCCTGATTCGTTTCAGCAACAGATTCTCCTGGGGGTATCAGGTGTTGTGGTGCCAGGAATCGCCCTCCACTCTGCTCTATAGTCATCTTCTGGCTAGAAGCAATTAGGCTAGGTTAAACAAAAAAATTATCCCCCTCATTTCACCTTAACATGTCTGTCTTAATTTCCATACAGAACATACAGTGTGTGTGTGTGTGTTTGAATGACAAGTTGTGAGCAACTGTAGTTGATAATGCACAAAGCTTAATGATATCACCAGAATCGTTCCCTAGGTCTCCGGTTTTGGTCCTGAAACCTCACAGCCTGGGACAGTCCTGAACTGCCAACCCTATATGATCTGTAGAACCAAGATGGTGAAATGATGAGTGTGCAGGAATGGGGAGATTGAGGCTCCAAGTCCCCAGTGGGCCAAGTAGGCCAGTTGGTTTCTGCTGGGAAGTGAATGGGAAGGGAATGGGCAGAGAGGAAGAGTTGTCTGCACTGGCTGGAGATCACTGCAGGAAAGGTGGGGTATAAATATAAAAAAATAATTTACCTTAAGTATTTGGTAAAGCTGACTATCATGCCATCTGCTGACTTCATTATTTTAATATGCCCTTCTGTTTTTTCATTGTTCTGCATTTTTAAATTTTAGCTTATTTGAATTTTAAGTTTGAAAGAAGACGGGGAGGAATGTTCAGAGTAACCAAATGAAGCAGAGAATTATGGACCACAAGAGAGGATGGAAAACAATTTTCAAGTTCTTGTTGCAAGGGCAAATCATTAAGTTTCATGACTGAAAGAAATCACTATAATCATCTTACACAAGGCTCAAAGAATCTTATTCATTCAAGTCCACAAATTCTGGGTGCATTGAGGTTGAAACAGCCCACACACACAAGGAAAAATCTTAATAGTGCAAACCTATGAAGTTCCATTGAGCTCAGTGGGACTTATTCTCAAATCAATGGGCACTGGTTTCAGCCTTAGGCTGGCATCCTGTTTGTGGTTTCCCTTACACATGTATTTTTGGGGGGATGCTGCAGAAGACGGTATTCCCTAATCATAAGCAGAGGACCCCAGTGAGGCAGCGTATTTCATTGTCAAACAGATCTTATCACCAGGAAGTTCTTCCTAATGTTCAGTGTTCAAAGACCTAGCCATCTCTGTCTGGAAAATGAGCATCCAAAGGGATCTTGCAGCACCTTTGAGATTAACTGAAACAAAAAAGCTGGTAGCATGAGCTTTCATAGGCTTGAGCCTACTTCCTCAGATGCATGTTTGGAGTGGAGAGTTCAGAGACAGACCACTCCAAACATGCATTTGTGGGACTGGCTACAAGCAAGCTCAGAGACAGGCATTAATTAAAACTAATTAAGTTGGATTTTGTCTAACAAAATGGAGAACTCAATCTTTAGTTCAATAACTAAAATTGCAATTTCATCACAAGCCTAATTCTAGAATTAGCTATAAAGTATGTTATTAATTAATTAAATGAGAACCAGTACTGAAGAGCCAACATACTGTACTTCCCTTTTCCCAGCTGGTGTTTTTCTTTAACCAAGGCCTAGTTCTCTTGACCTTTGGAAAAACTGCTTCTTCTTTTTATTAGTCCCTCAGGGTTGAGAAATTACAAAGTGTAGGTTGCAAGATCCAAACCATTTACCTGAGTTGTTCCAATAGGATGAGTTGTGTTAAGGGCTTCTGAAATTAGCAATCTCAGTAACTCATCCTTCCTTACTCTCACCTCATTACTAAGAATAATAAAATACCCATATTGCTTAAATAAGAGATTTCTTTATACTGTATCTGTGAAATCTGAAGACCTCAGAAGATTGTAGAAACACTTGAAATCAATGTGAAGTAAAGAAAAAAAACACAAATACCTTAGCAACATAACTTCAGACAACTTGCTTTTATACTTTTACAGTACAGTTTTTGGCCTAAATCCAATTGCTAACTTCTAGAGTAAATCCACTGAATCAACTGCTGAATGGTTCTAGTATAGATGGGATTAGTAATTGGATTGGGGCCAATAGTTTTAAGGGCCAACAGTTTTCATGACATGAAAATTCCACAAACACAAAAAATGTTTTAGGTCTTTTTAAGGCAAATATTCACTGAGCTTTGAATAAACTTGAGGTTAGAATACTGGACTGAGACTTGGGAGATCTAGATTCAAGTTCCATAGAGCCAGTGAACAGCACACTGACTGTCTCTGGGCTACTAGCTCTCCGCTTGCTCAAACTCATGGTGTATTACACTCTACCTACACAACATACAATCTCCTACACTGTCTGTGGAGTACAGTTAGCTCTTTGTATCTGCAGGGGTTCCATTCCACCACCCCATCCACCCCACAGATAGCAAAATCTGTGGGACCTCAAGTCCTGTTGCTTCCATATGCATGGCAGGGCTGCATGCACATGCCACCATTGGGGAGGACAGGGCAGAACCATCCCAGGATGCTCCAGTCTGCAGATGGCAAACCCACAGAAGAGGAGAGCCCACTGTACTCTTCCATACATAGCATACAAAGCATACAAGCTTTGATGCCTCTTAATTTCAGCTGCGTGTTGAGGACATGCCTACTTTTACAAATTGAATTAAATCTTATTTTGGAGCAAATCATCTGATGGAACTTTAATTTCATGTTCTTGTGATTTTAGCCTTCAGTATCTGGCCTTCAGTTCTTCTTTGTGGAACACAGGAAAAATCTTCCTCGAAAGGGAAAAGAATGAAAGGGCTACACAGTTTCTGTATGTACTGTACTAGAAACCATTCCTGGAAAACTTAGGTACACATGAAGCAGGCAAGATAGCAAAAATGTTACTTTTCTGGATAACAATTGCCAGAATGCCTAGTGAGCATAGGTATTAGTCATGGTGACTGGGGACCTTTGGGAGGTGTAATTTTTCTAGTGCTGCAATGTCACATCCAGGTTAAAGTGCTCTGCTCTTAATTATCAGTACTGTATAGTTGGATGTCCGTATCCATAGGGATCAATTCTAGACCTCCCAAGTATACATAAAAACAAAGGACCTCAAGTGCCTTTCTGCCTAATGGCAGTGTGACATGCATGTGCCCACTAGCATGGCCATGTGCATGCATAGCTATTGGGGACCACAGGGCTTGCCATCCGAGGATTCTCAGATCCGTGGATGACAAGCCCACAGATAAAGAGATCCGACTGTACTTCTCTACATAGATCTTTTGCATCATTTGTTACTTGAAAGGCCAAGCCACTATTGGCAACAATAACATTTATGTGTCCATGTACAGGTAAGTATGTATAACAGCAAATGAAGTTATCCCCTAAATCTGCATACACTAGGGATGTCAAAACTCTGGTGCAGAGGCCAATGTGCTCCACAGAGGATCCCCAACTGGTCCACCAGCTCTTTTGCAAGCCCTTTCCTGCCGGAAGCCTCCTCTTTGCCTGGATGTTCCCAGTTCAACAAAGCTGCCTTTTGAAAGCAGTAGTACAGTAATTCCTGTTTTTGTCTCTGATTCTTCATTTTGGGGACCTGGAATTGTCTTGGAAGATTATCTAACCCTAGGAATGAAAATAAAGCCCTACCCTCATATCCATACACACCCTATGAGAAGCACCTATGACTTTGTCTACTCCACCTCTCCAAATGACTACAGTACACACACACACACACCCCTTCCCTTCCCCAATGGGAGGTAAACAAACAAAAGGTAAACAAATGGGAGGTAAGCAAACAAAACACATGTGCTGTGCTCATTTCTGGGCCATTCTTGGCATGAGCAAATGTGTGTGCATTACAGAAGAGGAATCACACACACACACTTGACCATGCCTCTAAAGGAAAGATTCTAGGAGCTGAAATTCAAAAGCCCAAAAAAGTAATCCCAAAAGAGTAAATTCCTAAGCTCTGTACTTACACAGAAACATCCCCCTTACCTACTCACAATACTGTAGATAATTTCTGCTTATTCTTCTAGTTGAACTACATCAACCAAAACCATTTTTTACAGTTACTGGTTTTGCAGAAAAACCTTCCCATCATCATTTCACAGCTACTGGGCCCTTAAGGCGTCTGTTCCTTCTTTAATTTGAACTGAACTCCCTTGGCATCAGCTTCCAGTTGCTCAGCATTTAACATTACAGTACTTCTCTATGTTGATGACATTATTCTTGGTTCTTATATATTCAGATGGGATTAAGACATTTATTAGCAGATTTGGGAACTGACCACAACAGTGTTTGGGGTGGGTTTTTTTAACTATGGTCTATACATTATGATGAACATACTATCATCCATTTGTAAATCATCTACAAGGTAGTAAGAAGATTAAGGGTCTAAACAGACCGGTTTGAAACGCCGGCGTGGGGGCAGTGTGGGACATGGCTTTTGGACAGTGCACACTCCAATGATGCCATCACGCTGTCCACCTGACTGCATGGTGGACAGCACTACGGCGCTCCTTTGGTGCGGCATTTATACGCTGCACACTGAAAGGAGCGCTGAAAAGTGCCACCACGAAAACAAAGGTGCCTTTTTGCTAGCTCTAAAGGAAGCGCCATTTTGCTGTCACTTTTTGAGCCAGAAAACTGCTGGATAGGGGCCACGGCGTGCACTTGCCACAGTCCCAATCCAGGCAGGGGCGTTTGTTTTGCCCCAAGTCACAACAGATTAAATTAAATCCTACAAATACTAGAGCATTTTAAAAAGGAATCTCATTGATCAAATCTGCTAGACTAAAGCAGATTGTCTGTTTAATGGAACATTACATATTGGTGCCACCATTGGAGGTAACCTGTTACTTGCAGTCTAAAAATACTCTGTGATGTTTCCATCTACTTTACTGATATCGTTTCCAGTAAGTCCTATTTTCCTATAAAGCGAGTTCAGAAAACTGCAGGCCCAACCACTTCTCTCAATGATCTCTGGGATACTACAACCCTTGCTAGAATTCTTTTCTTATTTCTGAAGTTAAATCTGAGGGTTTGCGGTAGGGATATACATGAGGTGAAGTTTTTCAAAAGACATTTTGTTGAAAGAATGAAAAAAAATCATTCTTTCTTGTTCTTTCTTGCTTCATGTTAGAAAAAAAAATACAGTGGGCCCTTGTTACTAACTGGGGGTTGGTTCCAGGAGCCCCCATGAATATCAAAATCTGTGGATGCTCAAGTCCCACTAAATGCAATGGTATAGTGAAATGGTGTCCCTTATATAAAATGGCAAAATCAAGGTTTGCTATTTGGAATTTATACTTTTTAAAAATATGTTCGAGCCATGGATGATTGAATCCATGGATAAAGAATCCATGGATAAGGAAGAGTGACTGTAATGCTACAGGGAAAAGAAAAGAATGCTTTCTGGAAAACAAATACTCTTCACAACTTTTTTGTGGGACTTGCTAACCCACTCCTTCTGTCCAAAGTATTGCAAGCAAAATACTAAGTCAAGAACATTGCAAAAGATGCAAGATAGCAGCCAAACTGCCAAAATAGTTTATTTAGTAAGGAAGGGAGAGGGAAGAGTCTTAAGGGGGGGGATCTGCATCAGTGCCAGTGGTGAGTCCTAGCCCTAAAAATGGTTTGAAATGGTTCCCTTAAGTTTCTGTCCAGAACAGGCAACAATTTTGAGGAGCACAGCTTTATGTGCACAGCTCCAGCTTGGGGGGAAAATTCTGCCCTGTGAACTATCATATTCTTCCCTAAATGTATTTTCCCACAAGCCCATAATTACTGCTTTCACACAGAGGAAGCACTTCATATGACTACCATTTCAGTCACTGGCAGCTGGCATCTAAATTTATGGCAATATGTCAGAAACTGACTATTTCTCCAACTGTCAGGCTATGGCAGACTTTCCGAATGCAAGAAACCCACACGTTGAGTCTCCCATCACCACCAACATTTGGCTTGCTATCTGGAAATGAAGGGGGTTGTAGTTGACTGGAAAACAGAATTTGGAAAGCAAGACAAGGGTTATTGCCTCCAACAAAACCCAGAAAAGGGCTTTTAGAAAGATGGGCATTATGCAGTGGCTCCCACACACTTTTCTTGAGGCCAGCTGGGCCACTGCCAGAATACTAGGCTCAAGCCAGAGTGGTACAATAAGTAGAAGGCGCTGCGCCCAGCATCTTGGAAGAACATATCATATATACTCGACTATAAATCAGGCTCATGTATAAGTTGAGGACAGACTTTGCAGCCAAAATGATGGATTTTGATATGAACCATGGATAAATCGAGGTTAAAACTTAGGGGCGTGTAACAAATTAGCCCTGGTGGCAAAGTGGTTCCTGCAGCCACTCACTCAAAACCATAAGGTTGCGAGTTCAAGACCAGCAAAAGGGCTCAAGCTTGACTCAGGCTTGCATCCTTCCGAGGAGGTCGCTAAAATGAGTACCCAGATTGTTGGGGGCAAATTAGCTTACAGTTATAAACCGCTTAGACACTGCTTAGGTGGTATGAAGCGGTATATAAATGAAGCTTGTTTGTAAAGAATGAAGCAAAAGAAAACAGTGCCAAAGAACAAAATTCCAGCTGGCATAGCTCTTTGTGCTCATACTAAAGGCTGGTTAGATGAGTGAGTAGAGCCAGGTCAGTGCTTTCAAGACAGATGACACTCTTGCCTTTTTAAAAAAAAGAGTTAAAATACAGTACTTACAAGTCAACTCAGGATTTTTGGGTCAATTTTTAACCTAAATTTCTAGACTTATACATGAGTATATACAGTTTGAAAATAGAACTACCGTATATACTCGACTATAAGTCGAGAAATTTATCCCCCAAAATTGCCCCTAAAATCTTGGGTAGACTTATATAAGGGTCAATATATCAGTAGTGCTTAGAAGGGTCCTAAAGCAAGCAAGACTGATGCCCCAATATTCATTGAACACCAATTCCTTCCCCCTCCAGTCCGTTTTGCAAGTCTTTGCTTCCTATCTGAAAAACTCTCCATTTAAATCCACTTATTTCTCTCTTGTTCTGTTTTGCAAGCCCTGGCTTCCTATGGAAACAATTCCCCATTTAAACCCACTTGCTTCTTTCTCTGGTCCATTTTGCAAAACTTGGCTTTGTATGGAAAAACTGGTTCGTTTTGCAAGACCTTGCTTCCTATCAAAAAAAAACCCATTTAAAACCATCTCTCCAGTCCATTTTGCAAGAGCTTGCTTCCTCTGGAAAGAGCTCTCCATTTAAATCCACTTGCTTCCTTTCTCAGTCTGATGTTAAAACATTTCCTCCAGCACCTCGGAATCGGTTGGGAGAGGTCCAGGGAAGGAGGAATGGAAGTGGTATTTTCTCCTCTCCATCCTTCCTTACAGCCCCCCAACTTTTACTCTCGACTTATCCACATCATATCAGAACCCAGGATTTTGACCCTGAAACCGTCCCTTGACTTATACATGAGGTTGACTTGTACATGAGTATATACAGTAATTACTTAAAGAGGCAGTAGACTTTCTCCTGCACTAATGCCAGCAACTGCTAGATAGATACTTCTTGCAAGGATGTTCTTCCTCTGGAATTCCTGGACTGAGCAGGAAGATGGACTATTTGGCCTGCAGAGGCCCTTCCATGTCTATGTTTTTTGGGGCTACATTTGAAAACACCATAATGGGAAGGCAATGAGGTGGCAGCACTAGCAAAAACAACAGGGCCTTCCCTTCCACAGGATACAAAAAGGAAGACATGAAGGGGAGGAAGAGAAATGAATTGGGAGAGGAGTACCGCAGGAATGGGGGAGGCGTAATGAGAAAGAGGCACTCCTTTTCTTCCAGCACAATATCCTCCATGAACATTTTCATAGACAGTAACTTATATGAGGATAATGGCCACTTTGAAATGTTGCAAGATTTAACCAGATTTTACAGTATACATCAGCCTTTCTGGACTGGTGTCCAAGAATCATATAAACACAGCCCTGGCTACCTGATGGGAGTTATAGTTCAACACATTAGGCGGACATCAGGTTGCAGAACATCTCTACATTTGGTTCAGCCCAAAAGAGAAATCTCATGTATACACATTCTTGATATTTGGTACAAATCAAATCCAACACACTGTCCTTTTATAATGCTACAGAGGAATTTTAAAAAGAGTCTTTGTTTGGGCACACATAAAATGTGAAGTTCAGAGCAGCAGCTAAACTCATTAACAATTTTTACTTTATGGGAAACACTTGGGACAGTTCCCACCAGTAGACTTTATAGGAGCACCTTCAGGGCTCCAGAGGATGACTTCACTGTTCCTTTTAATAACATGTAATTTTTCAGACGCTGAAACTGCAAAGTCTTTGCTGTATGTGATGAAAGACAGAAAGCACCTGCCACCAAACAAATCCTTTGCAGCCTTTTGGTAACATTCCATGCGCCGTATGATGTCAGCCATGCAACACATAAGCCAGCAGCAGTATGCGAGGGTGGAGCATGGAGACCTAGGAAACAGCCTTATGCCAGGCGACTGTCATGTATCTCAGTTATGTCCACTTTGACTGGCAGCAACCCCTCAAGATTTCAGACACAGGTCTTTCCCAACACCTTTCACTGGAGATGCACCTGGGGCCTTCTAAGCATGAGAAGCATGTGCTGAGATACTGAAGGGAGGGGCTTTCCCCCTTACCAATGCACAGCCAATGATATCATATCACACTTGGCTAGACACAAGGCATCATTTTCCATTTTAAGTCCATGATCTTTTGTTGCCACATCTGCATCACACTGACGTTCTAGACATTGTATCTGCTGATCTCCCATTCAGTAGAGAGTGGGAGGGCAAATGCCAACTATCTGACAAATCCAGACAAAACCCAGCTCCTAAATACCTTATACAGCAGATGTATCTTTAGTAGTAGAACATTTTACATGGCATGATAAATTGGGGAAAACGTGGCGAGTGGAAGGGCTGCTGACATGAGGGAACTGGGAGCAATGGGCCTGGTTAGTAGAAACAAGATGACATTTTGCTTTGTGGAAGCATTGGCTTCACAGAAGTGAATTGTGTGATCAGAATCTCAATAGGAAAAGCGCTTTTCTCTTCCGCCGCCACCCTTTCAGAAATCAGTGACCATCCTCTCCCTCCCTGAGATGATTTTTAATGGCAACCGCTGTTCTCTCCAAGCAGAAGGCTCGACGCTCCAGGAGCTGCACAAGCGCTGGACCTGTTCACACACCCACAGCCAAAGCATTAATATGCTCTCCACAAGACGCATTTTTCCAGCTAGGAGTGACCAGCCAGCCGGCCGGCCTGCTTGCCTCCCACACAGCAATGGATACACAGAATGCAAAAAGGCAGATCAGGTTAGAGAGAAAAGGCAGCAACCCTCCCACAGGGATCCGATGCCTCCCAACAATTCACTGCCCTCCCCAGCCACAAAAGCCAGCAAAAGTGGAGCAAAATAAATCACGCTCCCCCTTTGCTCCTCTCCCC
>NC_056530.1:7259374-7278992 GCF_019175285.1 Sceloporus undulatus
GGAGGACTACCCCAATGGCCTCCATTTGGAGCCTGAGGAAGCAGCAGGGATTTACACTGCTATGAGTGTTTTTAGCTCAGGGGCCCCAGCTGTCCTCCTTTTCCCGGACCTGCCCTCCATTTCAACCTTCTTTTCAGGAGGCATGTCATCATGTTCTCCATTCTGAGCCTGTGTTGAGTGTTTTGAGTATTTCTACAAGTGTTTTCAACTCTGTTGGAATATTGGTATGTTGGAATAGCCCCATTTTGATGGACTGTCCTACATTTTGCTGGTGCCTTGTCCTCCTTTGCACTTCGGACATCTGGCCATCCTGGATCAGAGTGACCAGACATCCTGATTTTAGATGGTTTTAAATTGTATTGTGATGTGTGTTTTTCTTTTTATCTGTGAGCCGCCTTTTGGGTCCCTTCACAGAGAAAGGCGGCATATACATGAAATAAATACATGGAATGAAGGACTAAATAAAGAAATCCACCTTTTCCAGGACCTGGTCTACATTTCAGTTTTCTGTCCAGGAGGAATTCCAAAATGTCCTCCATTTTGAGCATGTCCAAGAAGCCTGGATTTACATTTCTACCAGTGTCTTGGGTCATGTCTTCCGTTTTCCTGGAATGTCCTACATCTTGCACCTTGTCCTCCGATGCAGATTGGACACCTGGTCACCCTGTTTGAGCTTTGATGTGGCCGTGTCCTCCATTTTTTCTGGAATGCCCAACATTTTGCAGTGGATGCTGCTCCTTGGTGGTTACAACATTCACTCGAATGTCCTACAGTTTGTGGTGCCTTGTCCTCCTTTGCACTTAGGACATTTGTTCAACCTATGAAGCTCAGCAGGAGGAGAAAGGAGAGGCCTCAAAAGAAATTTAAAATTCAAATTGCAAAATTTAAAGTTTTTTTACCAAAAATTCCCCTAAATCTTTGAAATCTTTTAAAAATTATATTCTTTTTAAATTTTCTTTTTAAAAGAAAAACATTGCATTTGAACCACATCTTCAGTACGTATGTGTAAATACATTTAAGTTGTGCGCACAATATCATCATTTGAAGGTGTAATTTTAATTTTGCTACTCGCTTATGCCACAACTGTTAGCATGGCATTCTGTGACCGATGGGAATTATGATTCACATGTCACATCCGTGCAAAAAAGCATGGCTAAGGATCCTGTAAGGTGTGAAATAGGAGGAGGAAGAGGAGGTCAATGGGGGGGACACCATGAGTTTCCGCACCTGGTGAAACCAACCCTAGGTGCCCCACTTTGACCCTGTTAACACTATGGTTTTGTGGGTTTTTCAGACTATGTGGCCATGTTCTAGAAGAGTGAAATGTCAAGAAAGAACTGGTGAAACGTCAGGAATAAACTCTTCTAGAACATGGCCACATAGCTTGAAATACCCACAAAAAACCAATGGATGCCAGCCATGAAAGCCTTTGCCTTCACACCTTTTAACCCTCTCCCTAAGTGTGTGCCAGGCTCCCCGGTGTCTTCTCCGAAACAATTCAATATCTCAGAGAGCATACTTGCCTTTGCTTCTAATGCCTAGAATTCACTCAGAGACCTCTGTCATAAAACAGGAACAATAACTTTGACCCCATATAGCCAGGCCAAAAAAAAGCTGCTTCAGGCCACTTTGGAGGTATGCTGTTTAAATGATGCATGCATCCTAAGAGTCCAGAAGCCACGCCAAAGCCACAATCTAGTCCAAAGCATCAATTAACCAGCATACCTCCAAAATGACTTGAAGCAGCTTTATTTTGGCCTGTCTGTATGGGGCCTCTATTAAATATCATAAAGCAAGAAAGCGTCTTAGGTGGGTTACTTCAACTCAGGCTGCATCCACCCTGCAGAAATCATCCAGGTTGACACCACTTTAATTGCAGAGGCTCAGTGCTATGAAATTCTGGGAGTTGACATTTTGTGAGAAAATTCACCATCATTGTCAGAGAACTCTGCTGCCAAAACAAACTACAGTTCCCAGAATTCCATAGCCTTGGGCCACGGCGGTTAAAGTGGTGTCAACGTGGATGATTTCTGCAGTGCGGATGCAGCCGCAGTCAGGTTACATTAACATAAACTTGCAGGCTGATCAGGGATGTAGCCAAGGGGGGCGGTTCTTGGGGTCTGGACCCCCCCCTTCCATTAGAAAAATGAATGGTGTGTGCTGCTGTGCCGCCGCCCCCAAACTCTTTTAAAATAGGGGCACTTAGTCGGGCCCCCCCCCCCCCCCCTTCCTAAAATCCTAGCTACGTCCCTGGGCTGATCGCAGTCCCCTCTTTACTAATTTAAGTGAATCCCTCTCTGTCCCTCCCTCAAGCTTTTATATATTCCAGTTCTCCCACAGCTCTGTCCAAACTGGGATTAGCTGCCAGGAAGCCAAGGCTGCCAGCGGCTCTGTCACGGGTGTGTGTGTGTGTGTGTGACACCATTGCACCCCAAAAATCTCCCTTTTGGCAAACATGGGCTGAGAGGTTCCCTTGTGCCCACTTAGAATGCTGAAGAGATAAAAATCCAAATGAAAGCGGGATTATATTTGTTAGGAGTGATAGACAAAGAAATGGAATTAAAAGGTTTTA
The DNA here is from genome assembly GCF_019175285.1 of Sceloporus undulatus. Lineage (NCBI taxonomy): Eukaryota > Metazoa > Chordata > Lepidosauria > Squamata > Phrynosomatidae > Sceloporus > Sceloporus undulatus. The sequence continues at coordinate 7,261,947 of NC_056530.1, forward strand.
AAATATTACATTATATGACATCAGCTGCAAGAATCGTAATGGCCCAGAAATGGAAAGAGAGTTCAGCCCCATCAATACAAGACTGGTCAATAAAACTACTTGAGATGGCTGAACTAGCTAAACTAACATATTTAGCGAAATTTGGAAGCTTAGGTAAATTTATGGAAAGCTGGGAACCGGTAATGAAATACCTGAGTAACATCTGAGGTGAAATGTCAGTGATGGGTTTTAAAGATTAATCAAAAATAGCTATTATATTTGGATATGTGACATGGATTAATGGAAAGATATAGGATAGACTCAATACGTATAATCATTGCACAAAGAACAGTACAAACACCATGTATAAACACCAAGCACAGGCAGCCGAGGAAGAAGGGAAAGAAGAGAATGTTATCAGACTATAAGGAAAATCTCAGTGTAAGAAGTGATATATAAGCTTTGTTGTTTTTATGTTGATTTTAGCTTAGTAGTCTCTTTGGTAGGCTATGTTATGTTTTGTATACATATAGTACAGTGGGCCCTTGTTATCTGCTGGGGTTTGGTTCCAGGACCCCCATGAATAACAAAATCCGTGAATGCTCAAGTCCCATTACATATAATGGCACAGCAAAATGGTGTCCCTTATATAGAATGGAAAATCAAGCTTTGCTATCTGGAATTTATACTTTTTGGAGTATTTTCAAGCCGTAGATGCTTGAATCCATGGATAAAAAATCCACAGATAAGGAGGGCTGGCTGTATGTTCTTAGGTTAATTAAAAAAAATTAAAATGCTGAAGAGATTGTGTGAGTCGGAGAAGGCTCCTTGGGAAGAGAAAGGAGATCCCCAGGTGCCTTTTTAAATATAAAATTTAAATTTTTCACTTAAAAAAACCAATTTTAATGTTGTTTGAAGATAGTTCTGGTGACACAGGGGTTAAATGCTGGTATAACAGCCACTCACAGCCACAAGGTTGTGAGTTTGATTCCTAAGGATTTTGTGAGATGCAGTGACTTTAGTGGTTACAACACCAGCTCTGATGATGGAAAATCGGAAGGTTGGCAGTTCGAGACCCGGGTGCTGCTTGATGGGGTGAGCTGCCATTACTAGTCCCAGCTTCTGCCATCCTAGCAATTCGAAAGCATGCAAATGCAAGTAGATAGATAGGTACCACTTCTCAGTGGGAAGGGAATAGCTTCTGGTGCAGTCCTGCTGGCCACATGACAACGCTGGCTCTTCGGCTTAGAAATGGAGATGAGCACCACCTCCTACAGTTACAACTAGACATTCGTATCAAGGGACTACATTTACCTTTTAAGGATTCTGTATCTGCGTGAATATCGTGTTACTATGGGCGCAGGGGGTGGGTGAGGTCTGCACCAGGTGACACCCGAGATGAAAGGTGACTGCATGTGGGGAGAGTGACCAAAATGGTGAAAGTTCTGGAAACCATGCCCTATGAAGAGTCACTTAATGAGTGACTTAACTGCATCAGCAGAACTGCTGCTGACGGCTGCCCCTTCTATGCTGCCCTGGTTCTCTCTGCCAAGGAAAACAAGGCAGCAGAGGAGAGGGCAGTGCACATATTCACCTGCCCCTCCTCACCTTCCCAAGTGCCTTGTCTGGCTCATGGCCAGTCTCTATGAACAGACAGGGCAGGAGGGTAGACTGCTGCCAATGCTCTCCCCCCAGCACCCACACCAGGTGACACCAAGACTAGGAATGCCACTGTGATGTGGTGTGATGTGGTATGGAAGGGGTAGCAAAACAAGTTAAAACACACCTGGTGATGCCAACCCTATTGATGCCACTAGCTATTGCTCTGGAGAGCAGGAACATGGAGCAGACTGAGTAGGGTTAAGAGCTTTTTCTACTTGGACCACATGCAAACAGCAGAACTGAGAAGCAATTTTGGAATGCTCTTCCAATGCCCAAAATAAATCTCCTTGGAAGCATGAAATCATTGCACTAGAGAATATGCTGAGAAGTTATCCTCAGTGTGGAACTGGGATTTGGGAGACCAATTTTGTAGCTTCTCCCTAAACCAAGAAGTCTCTGGACCACTCTTTCCTTCAACCTAGACTACCTAACAGGTTGTTAGCACCAGTGTTGAGCTTATTGGTCAAATCAGGACATAAATGTAATGTGGAGAAACACACATCGTCCTCAACTGTGTTTCCTCCTCAACCACATTTATACTTAAATAGTTGTTATTGTGTATCTTCATTTCTGACTTACAGTAACCCTAAAGCAAGCCTATCCCAGAGTTTTCTTGATAAGAAAACTGTCCAGGGTCACATTGTCATTGCCTTTCTTTGAGGCTGAGAGATCGTGACTTGTCCAAGCTCACCCTGTGGGCTTCCATGGCTGAGTGGAACCAATAATTGGTTCAAGGGGACCTGGTGTGACTTCCTGGAACATGTGGGTTTAATTTTTTTTAAAGGCTTTTAATCATGTGCAGAGTACCCTCACCTTATGTGACACTAAATAAGACAGAAGGGTGTGTTACAGACCGTCTGTAACGTGCCAAACATTTGTTAGGAGTGTTTCTAAAATGTTTTAAGGTGTGCAATAGAATCAGTTGTCTTAACTTGGATGTCTAATTTTATCTACCTACCAACATAGTTATTAACTAATAACTAATAATGACCATAACAACAAATAAAAATCCAGGATAGCTGTGCATAGAAATTCAGACTACCCCCTACATCTAGCAATAAGGTCTAAATGAAAGTAGTACTTCTGTTTGCATGAACATTAATAAAACGGTGCAATATGGCCAAAGACCCAGCAAACTTCAGTTCAGAGCTTACTGAAAGCTTCAGCGGGGTTATAGTCAACCAGCAATTCATAGAATCATAGAGTTGGAAGAGACCCCAAGGGCCATGCAGTCCAAACCCATTCTGCCATGCAGGAACTCTCCATCAAAGCATCCCCAACAGATGGCCATCCAGCCTCTGCTTAAAGACCTCCTAGGAAGGAGACCCCACCACTCTCCAAGGGAGCATCTTCAACTATCAAACAGCTCTTACTGTCAGGAGGTTTTTCCTAAAGTTTAGGTGTAATCTCTTTTCTTATATCTTGCATCTATTGTTCTGTGTTCTAGTCTCTGGAGCAGCAGAAAACAAGCTTGCTCCATCCCTTCAAATATTTAAACATGGCGAATGTGTCACCTCTTAAACGTCTCTTCTCCAGGATAAACATACTCAGCTCCCTAAGCAGCTCTTCTTAGGGCATAGTTTCAAGAACTTTCACCACTTTGGTCGCTCTCCTCTGGACATGTTCCAGGTTGTCAACATCTCTATTGAACTGTGGTGCCCAAAACTTTACAAAGGTCTGACCGAAGTAGAATAGAATGGCATATTACTTCCCTCAATCTAGGCAGTCCTATTAATGCAGCCAAGGATCACATTGGCTTTTTTGCTGCCTCATCACACATTTTTAGTTTGTGGTCTAAGAAGACTCCTAGACTCCATTCGCATTTACTTTTGTCAAGCTAGATATCACCTATCCTATATCTGTGTCTTTCTTTCTTTTTTCCTGCCTAAATGTAGTACTTTACATTTCTCTGCTGAAATTCATTTTGTTAGTTCTGGCCCAGCTCTTTAATTTGTTAAGGTCATTTTGAATTCTGATTCTGTCCCCTGAATTTAGCTACGTCTCCTAATTTGATATCATCTGCAAATTTTATAAGCATGCCCCCAATTCCCCAATAAGCAAGCCCCACGGAAAGTTTTTAAAGAGCATTCTGGGGGTGTAGTACTGTTTTAAATCATACTGTCTTTAAGAGCTTTTATCTTTTTAAACTGTATTCTTTTTTTTAACAAGTGATCTGTTTTAATATTTAATATTTAATTATATTTTAATGGTCACTTTTGTTTGTTTTAATTGTACTGTGCTTTTAAATTGTAAGCCTCTTTGAGTACCAATTTTGGGAACAAGTGAGATATAAATAAGTGAGTAAGTAAGTAAGTAAGATTCCATTGGGAATCTCATGTTGGGCAGTTAGAAACAGAAGCATTGTGTCACTGTGACAGACCATTGGTCTATCTAGCTCCATATTGACTACCCTAGTTTCCCTCACTTTGTGTCTCCAAGATGTGGTAGAATACAGTTCCCATCATCCCCAACCACCATGCCTATTGACATATTAAGTGTCAGAAGCTTTCTGGGCTGTTAGACAGGAATCTTTCCTGTTCCTACTTGGAGATGCCATGAGGGATGCTGGGGATTTGACCCTGCAAATGGAAGTTATAGAAAACATCCCCATTGAAATAAGCATAAACACCACACACACACACAAAAAAAACCACTCTCAAGTACCCAAGATATTATGTCTTGGCATTGGTCATGCTGTCTAAATTTTGTTGTGAACATATTGTGATTGTTACTTTAGCAGCAAAAAGTGAATATTAAAATTTTACATTTTGTCATTGTTCTACTTAAAACACTACTATGTGTTGTATGACATTACAATGTCAGTCTTCCAAAGTGTGTTGTCAATTTTGGATAAGTTTTGCAGTTTTTTTAAAAAATAAATAAATACATAAACAAAGATGCTTCAACTTGCTAAAATGGCTTGGAATGTAAGAAATGTGACACAAAGATGGCGGAGAAAAGAAGAAAAGCAAGTCCAAAGATTAGGTCCAGGCCAAGACCAGATGGAACAACAACTGATGAGAATTCAATCAAGGTGGGAGAAGACCCACAGCAGTTGGTTCTAACCAAATCCATAAAGAAGATCAGCTGTCTCTCCCACACCTTGTAATAGCTGCTAGATGGAACATCTATAAACATAGTCCATTCCAGGAGGTTATTCCCATTCAGGCTCATGGAGAGGCCCTGAATGTCTATTCAGCCTGTACCAGACAGGCGCCTGGAGAGGACTCAGGTTCTTCTCCTTTTCTTTGTGCTTGCTTCCGGGTGCAGTGGCCACTGACTGAGTCTGCCTTGGCTGGGAAGAACCTGATGGACAGCCACCAGGGGGGATGGTCACTAATGGGGTCTTCAGTAATGGGGTGGAATCCACCGGAATTTCCTCCCAGACGGTCTCATGAAGTGGGCCTAGTTGTGTGACCCTCCCTTTCTGACTGCTTTTGGGTGCAACAGCCACTGATGGCATCCGTTCTGGCCGAGTGGAACACAGTGGTTGTTTGTTCAAGCTGGGCTCATGGCAAGCATTTACCTGTCTCTTCTCCTTTTGAGTGCTGGCATCTGGAATGGTGACTGGCAGAGTCTGCACTGGGGAGGAGCCAAATGATGGTTGATTCCATTCAGGCTCATGGAGAGCACCTGGGTATCTTGCCCTCCCTTTGTGATAGCTTCCATGTGCAATGGTCTCTGGTTGTGTCTGTTCTGGTTTTAAGGACTGTGGCACATGTTGCTTCATTTGAGATTCATAGAGAGGACCTCTCTCAGTCTTCTCATTCTGGGAACTGCCAGGTGGAATGATCGCCAAAGGAGTTTCCCTCCAAAGGGCGGATTCTCCTGAGAAATCCTGCCAAACAGGTTCATGGAGAGGGCCTAGGGATCTCACATTCTCCTTCTGGTAGCTTCCAGGCACAGTGTCCATTGCTGATGTCTCTTCTCTTTGAGAGGAGCATGATAGTTGTTGATCAGGTTTAAGGACAGTGTCCACCTGTTTTCCCCTTTCCTTCTGACAAATGCATGGTGGGCTGATTATGGGTAAAATTAGTTCTGGAGGACAGGATCCCGTTGGCAGTTGCTCTGGGGCAGGTTCATGGAGAGGACTTATCTGTTTATCCATCCACTTCTGACACCTTTTTTGTGCAATGATAACTGGTGTTTGTTCTGACATTTGTTCTGCTTTTGAGAAGTCCAAAGATGGCTGCTCCCAAGTAGCCTCATGGAGGGGACCTGGCTCTCTGCTTATCATCCTTGGACAGCCACGAGGGGGAATAATCACTGGTGGGATGCATTCCAAAGGCAAGGGGCTTAATGGTGGTGGTTCCCAAGAAGATTCATGAAGAGGGCCTGGATCTATCTTCATCCCCTCCTGACAGTTGTCAGGGAGAGTGGCCACCAACGGTGTTTACTTGGGAAGGGAGAGGGCTGATGAAAATCCACTCCAGGCTCATTAAGAAATCATACTTGTCTCTGTCTCCCTCTAAAATAGCTCTGCCATCAGTGGTGTCTCTTGTGAGATGTTTTTTGGCCCACTATGCAATCTTGAAACTTCCAGTATACTGAATCTTGTGTCAGTGTGGTTGAAGAGTGAGATAAATTTGGACATCAGCAGTTTTGGGTGACATTGGTCATTGTTGCATGGTGATATGTGTTGTCATGGAGGGCTATTGGATAGTCCTTTGTTATGCCACAGCTATGATGATCAGGAATGACTTGTAATGATCATGCTTGGATATTGGGGTGGGAGGCTAGATCAGGGCCAGCAATATCATTAGCCAGAGTGAGGCAACTGTCTCATCTGTCTATGATGGATTGTAGTGGGACTAGATGACCGGTGTTTCTCCTGGTTTGGTTATATTGGAGGCTGTGGTAATATGTGGTGTCATGTAGCTGAGGTGTTACGGTAGCCTGTGGTAATGGTTATCATTCCTTGTAGCAAAGATAACATGTTGACCCATTGCGGAGTGCAACACAAAGCTGGGTAAAGATATTTTCCCACAGAAAATATAATGATGCAGCAGTGGAACCACTCTGTTAGCCCAATCTCTGATATCATGTTCTTTGATCATTAGTGTCTACAAAGAAACTTGTATGTGTTAGCAGCAGCTTGCACATAAAGCAATGGTAGGGAATCTGTGGCATTCCAGATGTTTTTGAACTACAGCTCCCATCATGTCTCATCATTTCCCAGTTTGGTTGGAACGGATGGGAGCTGGAATCCAGCAACATCTGGAGGGCTATAGGTTCTCCAGGCCTGACTTAATCCTTTTGCAGACATCCATGTTCGACACATCAGAGAGCAGGATGTGGTGTCTGGAAGATCTGCTGCACTACAAGTGCCCTGTGTGTCAGTTATGTGTGATGTCTAAAGATCTGGGTCAATATTTCATGATGTAAAGAAAATAATTTCATATAAAATCACAACAGTATGAATGTGTGTGTGTGTGTGTGTGTGTGCAAACAACAATACAACATACAATATGATACAATATATGCTTTATACTGATCGTACATAATTATGTATAACATGCACACTGGAAGCAATACACTATATGCATATGATATACAGAGGTATATCTACATGCTGTCGGTTACATATGTGCAGATATGTATACATGGGCAGACAGTGGAGTGGCTTAAGGATATGATTCTCTTGCAGCTTAATAGTGATATTCCTCCCCTTTCTCATGACAAGATAAAATGGATGATGAAGCATTTATCTACATTGTACCTCACAAACAGGACTTCCAACAAATGTATCCTCTCCTATAATGCTCCCTCAGACATCATGGATATGGTTAAAAGTCTCATCTAATGAGAAGGGTCTAAATTCCTTTCCCAAGCCTAAAAGAATCTGTCCTATTGGGGGGGGAAATGAAACTCAAAGTGTTTTTCTAAAGGACCCTAGGAAAAGGTGTGAAGCATCCATATTTCCCAACTCACTCTTACTTCACAATATGTCATAGGAAACTCCGACAGATCCAATTTCATTTTGGAATAAATGTCTGACTTTCAAAATCCGACACATCCACTCTAATCTTGGGATATTGGCAATCCCAGAGCACATACTCTATGTTTATACTTTCCAACTGACTCAGTTTACCAAGATTATTAGACATACAACCTCTTCCAGATGGGTCAGGGCAGAGACAAAGTCTGCTCCTCAATCCAATTCAACCCCATCTTCTCCACAATCTCAAGAAAATCTCTCACAGACTTACAAAACCCATTCTCTGTCATTGGAGACAGTTTAGCCCTTGACCTCTCCCCTTGAAGGCCTCTCTTACTCCATCCAAGTTTTCATAGGACAGATAAATTTAACCGGTTCATAGAATGGAGAGATCAAGGACTATATCACACTCAAGACCTATTTATGGGTGGAAAATCTAAAATGAAGGAATCTCTTTCTTTTCAACTGAAACATATTAAAATGACATGGTTTTAAATCCACATCTACTCTTCTGCCACCCACTTGGTAATGAAAGGAGAAATTCCATGTCCACTAACTCTCTATGAGCCATTATGCACTGATGATCATCCAGAAAGTAAAGGAGAGGCTGCAATCATATAGAGAATATCAATGGAGGCCACATATGGGGACAGCATCATTCCCAGTTTAATTTGGCAATCAGACCTTGGGCTAAGCATCACTGACTGAAATTGGTTCCACAAGTGGTATCTAACCCACATCTAATTAATTAAATTAGCTTAAAAAGTCCCACCATCATTCTGGAGAAGATGCAAACAGACTAGCTCTTCTTGCTATATGTGGATAGAATGTCCTAAAGAATGCCTTTGGACGATGGTCATAAACCAGATCTCACTTATCACCAAACAGAACATCCATTTTTATCCTGAACATTGATTATTCCATTTGTATACCAAAGAAAACAGTGCTCTGAAAGACAGAAACCATGTCTCCTTCTACTGGCCACTGCAAGAACTAAAATAGCTGCCTGCTGGGGAAGACAGGAGATATAACTTTGGAATAATGGTGGGCAAGAGTTTGGAATACATGGTTACTTGAAAAAACTTCCCTACACCATCAGCTCTTGTAATCGGCAAAAGAAATCACACTCTTTGCCTGAGGGCTGGTCAAATGTGGCCACGGTCAGGAATTCTTGACTTATGGAGAGACACTTTCTGCTTGAACCTGATTGTTCACTCTTGTGAAAGGCTCCCTCAGTGAACTTTTGTGTCCATCCTAATCGTACAACAGCACCCAGATTACTACCCTAATCAAATTGCCTGTTAAGCAAACTTTATAGGTATTTTTCAGTTAACTCATATCCTAAGCCTGTTTGAACATTTTGTTGTTGTTGATTTAGTGTTCTTTGTGGAACTGAAATAAGTAAAAGTTGTTTTTAAAAGGTCACTTTGAAATTACACTTGCTGCTTTATCACACTAAGGAGTTTATCAGACAAGGGGAATTGGAAGTATAACCCGATGGCAATCTGAACACAATCATGGGGTTTAACGTTATTGTGTGATAACCCACCACACACAAATTCAGGCAATGGAAAGTCAGTCCGAACGCAATCATGTGGTTTCAAGTTATTGCATGATAGACTGCCACACGCAAATTTGGGCAATGGCATGCTATTTTTGGGCAATGGGAAGCCAGTTTGAACCCAATGCGCATTCACGTAATTGCGCTAAACGAGTGACTTTAAGTGAATGCGTTCTGGCCCCACTTTCTTTTTATTCAAATTTAAGAGAAATTCCTTCCGTTTGATAAACTCCTAAGGGGCAAGCAGGATTTAAACAAGAGTTAAATGAGAGCTAAACAGGAAATGCCTGATGTTTATCACATGACATTTCCTATTTAACTCTCGTTTAACTCTTGTTTAAATCCTGTTTGCCCCCTCGTGTGATAAAGCAGATAGTGAAATATGGCAAAATGAGAGAAGACAGATTCTATTTGCAGTCCACTCTTGGGAACAGCAGGGCCTGAACACCTTAAAGGTACCAGATCCTGTTTGATCTTGGAAGTTAAGCAGGGCCAGCCTTGGAAATGGAGACCACCAACAAATGCCAGGTGCTGTAGCAGCCTGTTTCAGAGGAAAGAACTGGCAAAATACTCTGAATATTCCTTGCCTAAGGAAACCCAATTAAATCCATGGGACCACCATAAAGCAACAGGTGACTTGAAGACACAATCAACACGATTGTCAATGACACTGTGGACATTTAGGAACCCGCCTTATACTGAATCAGATCATTAATACTGTACAGTATATGTAGCTCTGTACTGAGCTATGCCCTGAGGTTTGGGGTGAGGATGTACTGGAAGTCTGTGGGACACTTTGGTATTCCCTACTAGCTGATTTGCAATCCTGATGAATACCTATTTGCCAAAACAAAACAAACCGAAGGGTTCTAACAAAAAATGTGAATAGCCAGGATAAACTGTATCCCACTTCCAGTTACAAAAAGGCAGTTATATAAAGAATTAAGAAAATAACTAATTTTCTAGACATAAATATTCATACAGAAAGGGGCTTATTTGTAACAAACCTATATAGAAAACCAAAGGATGTTAATTCATTTTTAAGATATGATAGCTATCATCCAATGCCTCTTAAAAATAACCTTCCTTGTTCACAATTCTTACGTATTAGACGAAATTGCAACACACTGGAAGGCTTTGAAAGGGAATCGAACATTACATGCCTCCAGTTTTTGGAGAAAGGGTATCCCTTGAAGGTGATTAAAGAGGCACAAGACAAAGTTTGTAAGTTGGATCGAAAGAAACTTCTGTTTGATCCTAGACCCAAGAGAGTACCGGATAAAGTGGTCATACCACTTACTTTTAATACACATTCACATAGGGTTAAAGAAAGCATTATGAAACATTGGCACCTGCTGGAAAATATACCGGGCTACAAAAACAAACCGATGTTTGCTTATAGATGTACTCAAAACAACAAGAATATATTAGTACGGGCAGACTTTGATTGTCCAGTTGTACAAAATAGTCTGACTGTCAAGGGACATCACATCTGTGGACATTGCTCTGTATGTAGACACAGCAATAATTTGAAATGTTTTGTAAATACTGCTGATGGTAAAAGTTATGAAATATATAAATTTTTTACATGTGCAAGTAAAAATGTCATATACATAATTGAATGGCCTTGCAAACTAATTTATGTGGGTATAACCAGCAGAGAGATACGGACTCGAATTATTGAACACAGAAGTTGTATAAAAAATCGTAAATTAGAAGCTCCATTGGTAAAACATTTTCTAGAGGAACATCATACTTATGATTCATTCAAATTCTGGTGCATAGATGGGAGATCTAATATTAAAAACATAAAACAATTACAAGTATTGGAACTCAAATGGATTCACCGTTTGAAATCTGAATCCCCGGTGGGCTTCAATGAAAATGTGAATTGGCTAGTTTGAGTTTTTTCATATCTTTTCCCTAAGCTCTTTTTGTTTTGGCAGGATGGTCCCCATGATTATACAAGGGACTCTGTTAACAGGAGAAGAATTCCTTTTAAAATTTGGTACTTAGATGGGATATCTGACACTAAGAACATAACACCATTAGAAATATTGGAACTCAAATGGACTCATAGTTGGAGATCTGAATCCCAGGTGGTCTTATGTGAGAGTTGTTTAGTTTGAGGTTTTTATTGCTCTTCTATACCCGAGGTTTTCCTTAGGTTCTTTTCTTGAGTCTTGGCAGGATGATCCTCATTACCAGTTCAGCTGGTTATATAAGACACTCTGTGAGCAGGACAAGATCATTGCCACTTTTGAATTGAGTGTAGTCACATTGTGTGAGCTGAAGAGGTGATATATATGTAATGTTGGCTGAGGAAGACTGTAGTCAAAATGCGTCTGGCCTTGAGTTTTTATTATTACTATATCGTTTTATTTTCTGCATTTGCATAATTTTCAGTGGGGTAATTTTACCTGTTTAGATATTTTATTGACTTTTTAATTCCAGGGTTCAGTTACTCTGGCCTTGAATTTTGAAATTTGTATTATCATTATATACTCATTTTTAGCATTTGCATACTTTTTAGTGGGGTATTTATACCCTTTTAGAAATGACATTGGCTTTTCTGCTCCAGGGTTTAGTTATTTTCTTAATTCTTTATATAATTGCCTTGAAGGTAATTGGAAGTGGGATACAATTTATCCTGGCTATTCACATTTTTTGTTAGAACCCTTCGGTTTGTTTTGTTTTAACTATACATCTTGGGTTTTTTGGTTGTAGGGACTTCGGTTGGTTTGTTGAATACCTATTTGCCACCTTTTTTGTCAGCAAAATGGATCCTCAAAAATTGGTGCAATCACAGAAAAGCAAGGGGAAAGTCTTTCCTCCTAGAAGAAGAGCATCTACTATAGTAGTGCAATGATGACAATAGGACCAGTGCCTTTTAAAATTAATGGTTCAGAAATTCAAGCTTTGGTAGTTAAAACTCAATAAACATTTATTTAATTACTATAGATCCAGTCCTGAGATGTTCATTGTTAGAACTGGACAGCAAATGTTAACATTGCCTAATTAAACTATGCACCGTTTCAAATTCATGGCAGGTTAATTCTCATTTGTTATAATTAATAAATACATTTGACCCTCTCTTTCCTATATCGGCCCTTCTTTGTTGTAATAGCTAGACTCCTTTCACAGGAATTAGCTTGAACAGGCCTGACCCATGTTTGCTTCCCCTCCAGTATTTTCTCAGCACCTGCATCTGAGATCACCATGTCTCAACAATAGCTGTTTCTACTGTACAACCCATCACACCAACTTCTCAACATTTTGTGGCAGACAAGATGCATTTGCAACTCCTGACACTCAAGCTTACATGTCTGATATCCAACTCTATGATTCTATGATAGTCTTTCCTAGCCTTTTCTGGAGGGGCCAGTGATTTAACCTAGAGACGGTCAGCCAATGACTGATCCATATAACAGTTGCATTGGAATCCTGTGTCCAGTTCTGGGCACCACAGTTCAAAAAGGACATTGAGAGACTAGAGTGTGTCCAAAGGAGGGCAACTAAAATAGTGAAGGGTCTTGAAACCATCTCCTATGTGGAACGACTTAGGGAACTGGGGATGTTTAGTCTGAAGAAGAAAAGGTTAAGAGGTTATATGATAGCCCTGTTTAAATACTTGAAGGGATGTCATATTGAGGAGGGAGCTAGTTGTTTTCTGCTGCTCCAGAGACTAGGACCCAGAGCAATGGATGCAAGCTACAGGAAAAGAGATTCCACCTCAACATTAGGAGGAGCTTCCTGACAATAAGGGCTGTTCGACAGTGGAACAAACTCCCTTGGAGTGTAGTGGAGTTTCCTTCCTTTAAGCAGAGGCTGGATGGCCATCTGTTGGGGATGCTTTGATTGTGATTTCCTGCATGGCAGGGGGTTGGACTGGATGGCCTGTGCGGTCTTTTCCAACTCTACGATTCTATGATTCTACGATTTGTACTTGAGACATGTACTCCATACTTGAGCTACAAGAATTGTCCAGGGGCACACTTTGATTGCAATTGAAAATTATGGGTGGTATCTATCTTTGAAGTACAGAAAGGGAGATCAGTTGAATTGTGGAGAACATAAACATGCCTAAGTGCCCTAATAAAGATTATTTTGGTTGGGAGGACATTTGCAATGCTATGTTGTTTAGCTGTATTATTGTTGGGTTTGGGGTTTTTTTTTGTCAATTGATTGATTAATAAATTAAAGGCATTGTTTTGTCACCTCCCAGTTCACAAGGGCTCTCAAAATAATGAACAAATAAAAGCAATTAAAACAGTACACATTTTAACATTTTTAAACATATTAAAATACTCTTTAAAACAATCTAAGAACAGTTGAAAAATATATAATGTTAAAATCATTAAAACAGAGACACTTCAAACACTGAAGGCCATTCAGAATAGCATTGTCTTAGCTGCCTGATAGAAAAACATATCAAAAGAGATATTCTCCTTGTTGTTACACTTAAAATTCAGTTATGTATTGTCAATATGAAGAATGCTAGATGTGTAAATGATAGACAGATTTCTGCTGCAATGGATTGCAGTCTAGGAAACGTAACACAAAAAGAAGACATGATGGTAGAAAGAAGAGAACAATCAGAGATAAGGCCCAGCTATGTTTTAAAAGATCAGGTGAAAGGGCAACAGATGGGGGACACATTTCAAGGAGGAAGGTGACCCACTGAAGCTGGTCCCAGTCAACTTAAAGGAGAAAGTCTACTTAACTCCCCCTGCTCTCATGAATGATGCCAGTTGGAAGGCCCATAGATGAAATCTGTTCTGGGAAGGAGTGCAATGGTGGTTATTCCCAAAAAGGTTCATGGAGAGGGCCTAAGGGTCTCCCTTCTACTTCCTGACCTTTGCCAGGTAGGACACCCATTGATGATGCCCGTTCGAGGCAGGAGGATCCCAATGGTAGTCGACCCCAGGCAGGTTCACGAGGGCCAAGGCGATAGTTTCTGAATGGAATGGCCATTGGTCCTGTTTGTTCTGGTTTGGAGGAGCTATGTGCATGAAGATGGTCAAGTTGTTTCTTCAGTCTATTGTCATGACTATCAAACTGAATGGGCTCTGGTGGACTCTGCAGCAGAAGCGAAGAACTCAATGGTGGTTCATTCCATAGAGGCTCATGAAGTGGGCCTAACCATTTCTCTCTCCCCATCTGACAGCTGCCAGGTACAATACCCACTGATGGAGTCTGTTCTGGTTGGGAAGAACCAGATGCGTGTCTCTCTGATCCTTTCTGAGAGTTGCCAGATGGTATGTCCAGCGGTGAGGGAACCCGTTGTAGAAAGTAGGACACAAATGGAACTTGGACCCAGATGGGCTCGTGAAGAGGGCCTAGTTGTTTTTCGTTCCTTTTCTCACAGTTACCAAGTGCAGTGGACACTGAGGGGGTCTGCTCTAGTTGGGAAGAGCCTATGGACTGTTGGTTCAAGCCAGGCTTGTAGAGATGGCATATGTATTTCCCTTTCTTCTTCTGATCACTGCCAAATTCAATAGGCTCCGGTATAGTCTGTAATAATAAAGAGGAACCCAATGGAGGTTGGTCCCATAAAGGCTCATGGAGAGGGCCTAGTGGTCTGTCTCTCCACTTCTGACATCTGCATCGTGGTGTTACCGTTGATGGAACTGTTTCTGTTTCAGTGCATCCCAGCGGTTGCTCATTCCAGACAGGCTCATGGAGAAGGCCTGGTTCACGGTCCATATGCTGATAGCTATGAGGAGGAACAATCAGTGATGGAACCCATTCTATGGAGGAGGAGCCCAACGGGGGTTGTTCCCAGACAGGCTCATGAAGAGGACCTGGCTCTTTCTCCATCCCATTTTCATATCTGTCATGTTTAGTGGCCATGGGTGGTGCCTGTTTTGGAAAGAAGGAACCCAGCAATTATCCCCGACAGCCTCATGAAGAAGATGTATCTGTTTTTCTCTCCATTCTAACAGCTATGTGGTAGAATAGAAAATGGATGATTCTGTGCTGATATTTATTGTGGACCTCTATGCAAGATTTGCAACTGCATAGTTTTTGGTGACATTGGTCATTGTTGCATGGGGAGATGTGTTGTGACAGAGGATGGAGGGCTGTTGAGCAGCTCTTTTTATGATGCAACATCTATGATGAGCAGGGCATAGCTTATAGTTAGGCAGCAGAGTGTTGTAAATGGCTCATGAGCCAGATATAGGAAGACAGTGGTGGCAAACCTTGGACTTTTCAGTTGAAAAGAAAGAGATTCCTTCATTTTAGATTTTCCACCCATAAATAGGTCTTGAGTGTGATATAGTCCTTGATCTCTCCATTCTATGAACCAGTTAAATTTATCTGTCCTATGAAAACTTGGATGGAGTAAGAGAGGCTTCAAAGGGGAGAGGTCAAGGGCTAAAACATGTCTCCAATGACAGAGAAATGGGTTTTGTAAGTCTATGAGAGATTTTCTTGAGATTGTGGAGAAGATGGGGTTGAATTGGATTGAGGAGGCAGACTTTGTCTCTGCCCTGACCCATCTGGAAGAGGTTGTATGTCTAATAATCTTGGTAAACTGAGTCAGTTGGAAAGTATAAACATAGAGTATGTGCTCTGGGATTGCCAATATCCCAGGATTAGAGCGGATGTGTCTGATTTTGAAAGTCTAGACCACTTATTGCCAAAAATGAAATTGGATCTGTCGGAGTGTCCTATGACATATTGTGAATTGAAGAGTGAGTTGGGAAATATGGATGCTTCACCTTTTCCTATGGGTCTCTTTTAGAAAAACAATCTTGAGTTTCCTTTTCCCCCCAAGTAGGAACAGATTCTTTTATGCTTGGGAAAGGAATTTAGACCCTTTGCATTAGATGAGACTGTTTCTTCTGGGCTTTCCAGGTGTTCCCCTCTATTGAAAAGGAAAGCTGAATATCCCACATGGCCTGTCCTAAGCACCTTGAACTAGCTTTTGCTACAGGTGTGGTGAGAATGCTAGCCACCAACTTTAATCCAGTCAACCCTCTGAGACATAGTGATGATAACAGCTTTCAAGAATTAGACCTAATTTGGATAGATACATGAAGTATTTTACTAGTTGGAATGTATGGCCTTTGTGGTCTCTTCCAAGTCTATGGCCTGTTACAGACTGCCAAAATAAAGCTGCTTCGGGTCTCTTTGGAGGTATGCTGTTTAAATGATGCGTGCATCCAAAGAATCCGGAAGCTGCACCAAAGCTGCACTCCAGTGCTTAGGAATGGAGTGTGGCTTTGGTGCGACCTCCGGACTCATAGGACCCATGCAACATTTAAATAGCATGCCTCCAAAGAGACCCGAAGCAGCTTTATTTTGGCAGTCTGTAACAGGCCTATGATTCTATTCTATGCTAATCCATTCTATTCTAATTACATTGCAAGGCAGCAGGGAAGAGTGGAAACTGTGGGCCACATCATTATGAAACTCAGAGGTAGGGGTCTACCAATTATTTTCCCCCCGCTTTCAGTCTTCGACTGCATTTGCCTTTCTGTTTCAATAGTCATTTGCTAAAAATATTATATACATTTCATCCCTCAATGCCCTCCCTCCATAACTGTAATCTTTCGGCCGTTGAGGGAGAGAGCAGGCCGGCCCAGCGTCATCAGGGGCTGGCCTGAAGACAGAGTGCCCTCCCTCCATTACTGTCATCTTTCGGCCGTTGAGGGAGAGAACAGGCTGGCCCAGCGTCATCAGGGGCTGGCCTGAAGATACAGTGTATCTTAATTGTAGATTTTTCTTATACTGTTATATAATTTTCTTGTACACCGCTATGATCTGTTTGGAATAGCGGTTTATAAATAAAACATATTATTATTATTATTATTATTATTATTATTATTATTATTATTATTATTATTATTATTATTCCTTAGGAATTTACATTTCATTTCATTTTATTATTCACACTCAT